>NW_026737287.1:0-45000 GCF_949786415.1 Peromyscus eremicus | reverse complement strand
CAGAAAACAACTTTTGCTCATAGGACAAAAAACTGCATGTGACTCAACTCCATTTAGGACTGGGAAACAAACGCTAGCTCGCCTTACAAGAAACACACTCTGCATTTGATAAAAGAGCACTCTTCTACTCTACTTTGTTTCCTATAGGTCCAGATCAGTGAGCTTGCTCAGAACAAAAAAACTGTACTTCCTACTCACACGGCCATATCTAGTTCAAGTCTGCTTAGAAACCTGACAAGAACAGTATATCCTATTCAGTCCAATACACTGTACTTGCTGGGAACAGACGCCAGTGCTATTTGTCCTATGTATGGCAATGGCAGCGCAATAGTGACTCTTCTTACCAGAAAACAACTTTTGCTCGTAGGACCAGAAACTGCATGTGATTCAACTCCATTTAGGACTGGGAAACAAACTCTAGCTCGCTTTACAAGAAACACACTCTGCTTTTGAGAAAAGAGCACTCTTCTGCTCTACTGTGTTTCCTATAGGGCCAGAAGAGTGAGCTTGCTCAGAAAAAAAAAACTGTGCTTCCTACACACACGGGCCATATCTAGTTCAACTCTGCTTAGGAAACTGACAAGAACACTAGATCCTCTTCAGTCCAATACACTGTACTTGCTGGGAACAGACGCCAGTGCTATTTGTCCTGTTTATGGCAAGGGCAGCTCAATAGTGACTCTTCTTACCAGAAAACAACTCTTGCTCGTAGGACCAGAAATTGCATGTGATTCAACTCCATTTAGGACTGGGAAACAAACTCTAGCTCGCTTTACAAGAATCACACTCTGCTTTTGAGAAAAGAGCCCTCTTCTACTCTACTGTGTTTACTATAGGGCCAGAACAGTGAGCTTGCTCAGAAAAAAAGAACTGTACTTCCTACACACACGGGCCATATCTAGTTCAACTCTGCTTAGGAAACTGAGAAGAACAGTAGCTCCTTTTCAATCCAATACACTGTACTTGCTGGGAACAGACGGGAAGGCTATTTGCACTGTGTATGGCAATGGGAGCGCAATAGTGACTTTTCTTACCAGAAAACAACTCTTGCTCGTAGGACCAGAAACTGCATGTGACTCCACTCCATTTACGACTGGGAATCAAACGGTAGCTCGCCTTACAAAAAACACACTCTGCTTTAGAGAAAAGAGTACTCTTCTTCTCTACTGTGTTTCCTATGGGGTCCAAACAGTGAGCTTGCTCAGAACAAAAGAAATGTGCTTCCTACACACATGGGCCATATCTATTTCAACTCTGCTTAGTAAACTGACAAGAACAGTAGCTCCTCTTCCGTCCAATACACTGTACTTGGGGGAACAGACGCGAGTGCTATTTGCACTGTGTATGGCAATGGGAGCACAATAGTGACTGGTCTTACCAGAAAACAACTCTTGCTCATAGGACAAAAAACTTCATGTGACTCAACTCCATTTAGGACTGGAAAACAAACGCTAGCTTGCCTTACAAGAAACACACTCTGCTTTTGAGAAAAGAGCACTCTTCTACTCTACTGTGTTTCCTCTGGGGTCCGAACAGTGAGCTTGCTCAGAACAAAAGAACTGTGCTTCCTACACACACGGGCCATATCTAGTTCAATTCTGCTTCAGAACCTGACAAGAACAGTAGATCCTCTACAGTCCAATACACTGTACTTGCTGGGAACAGACACCAGTGCTATTAGTCCTGTGTATGGCAATGGGAGCACAATAGTGACTCTTCTTACCAGAAAACAACTCTTGCTCGTAGGACCAGAAACTGCATGTGATTCAACTCCATTTAGGACTGGGAAACAAATGCTAGCTCGCCTTACATGAAACACACTCTGCTTTATGGAAAAGAGCACTCTTCTACTCTAGTCTGTTTCCTATGGGTTCCAAACAGTGAGCTTGCTCAGAACAAAAGAACTGTGCTTCCTACACACACGGGCCATATCTAGTTCAACTCTCCTTAGGAAACTGACAAGAACAGTAGCTCCTCTTCCGTCCAGTACACTGTACTTGCGGGGAACAGACGCGAGTGCTATTTGCACTGTGTATGGCAATTGGAGCACAATAGTGACTTGTCTTACCAGAAAACAACTCTTGCTCGTAGGACAAAAAACTGCATGTGACTCAACTCCATTTAGACTGGGAAAGAAACGCTAGCTCGACTTCCAAGAAACACACTCTGCTTTTGAGAAAAGAGCACTCTTCTACTCTACTGTGTTTCCTATGGGGTCCAAACAGTGAGCTTGCTCAGAACAAAAGAACTGTGCTTCCTACACTCACGGACCATATCTATTTCAACTCTGCTTAGTAAACTGACAAGAACAGTAGCTCCTATTCTGTCCAATACACTGTACTTGCTGGGAAACGACGCGAGTGCTATTTGCCTTGTGAGGGGAAATGGGAGCGCAATAGTGACTTTCCTTACCACAAAACAACTCTTGTTCATAGGACCAGATACTGCATGTGATTCACCTCCGTTTAGGACTAGAAAACAAACGCTAGCTCGCCTTACAATAACACACTCTGCTTTTGAGAAAACAGCACTCTTCTACTCTACTGTGTTTCCTATGTGTTCCGAAAAGTGAGCTTGCTCAGAACAAGAAAACTGTGCTTCCTACACACGGGTCATATCTAGTTCAACTCTGCTTTGGAAACTGACAAGAACAGTAGCTCCTCTTCAGTCCGATACACTGTACTTGCTGGGAACAGACGTGAGTGCTATTTGCACTGTGTATGGCAATGGGAGCGCAATAGTGACTTTCCTTACCAGAAAACATCTCTTGCTCGTAAGACCAGAAACTGCATGTGATTCAACTCCATTTAGGACTGGGAAACAAACTCTAGCTCGCCTTACATGAAACACACTCTGCTTTTGAGAAAAGAGCACTCTTCTACTCTACTGTGTTTCCTATGGGGTCCGAACAGTGAGCTTGCTCAGAACAAAAGAACTGTGCTTCCTACACACACGGGCCATATCTAGTTCAACTGTGCTTAGGAAACTGACAAGAACAGTAGCTCCTCTTCCGTCCAATACACTGTACTTGCGGGGAACAGATGCGAGTGCTATTTGCATTGTGTATGGCAATTGGAGAACAATAGTGACTTGTCTTACCAGAAAACAACTTTTGCTCATAGGACAAAAAACTGCATGTGACTCAACTCCATTTAGGACTGGGAAACAAACGCTAGCTCGCCTTACAAGAAACACACTCTGCTTTTGATAAAAGAGCACTCTTCTACTCTACTTTGTTTCCTATAGGGCCAGATCAGTGAGCTTGCTCAGAACAAAAAAACTGTGCTTCCTATGCACACGGCCATATCTAGTTCAAGTCTGCTTAGGAACCTGACAAGTACAGTAGATCCTCTTCAGTTCAATACACTGTACTTGCTGGGAACAGACGCCAGTGCTATTTGTCCTGTGTATGGCAATGGCAGCGCAATAGTTACTCTTCTTACCAGAAAACAACTCTTGCTCTTAGGACCAGAAACTTCATGTGATTCAACTCCATTTAGGACTGGGAAACAAACTCTAGCTCGCTTTACAAGAAACACACTCTGCTTTTGAGAAAAGAGCACTCTTCTACTCTACTGTGTTTCCTATAAGGCCAGAACAGTGAGCTTGCTCAGAAAAAAAGAACTGTGCTTCCTACACACGGGCCATAACTAGTTCAACTTTGCTTTGGAAACTGACAAGAACAGTGGCTCCTCTTCAGTCCGATACACTGTACTTGCTGGCATCAGACGCGAGTGCTATTTGCACTGTGTATGGCAATGGGAGCGCAATAGTGACTTTCATTACCAGAAAACAACTCTTGATCGTAGGACCAGAAACTGCATGTGATTCAACTCCATTTAGGACTGGGAAACAAATGCTAGCTCGCCTTACATGAAACACACTCTGCTTTTGAGAAAAGAGCACTCTTCTAATCTACTTTGCTTCCTATGGGGTCTGAACAGTGAGCTTACTCAGACAAAAGAACTGTGCTTCCTACACACACGGGCCATATCTCGTTCAACTCTGCTTAGGAAACTGACAAGAACAGTAGATCTTCTTCAGTCCAATACACTGTACTTGCGGGGAACAGACACGAGTGCTATTTGCACTGTGTATGGCAATTGGAACACAATAGTGACTCGTCTTACCAGAAAACAATTCTTGCTCGTAGGACAAAAAACTGCATGTGACTCAACTCCATTTAGGACTGGGAAACAAATGCTAGCTTGCCTTACAGGAAACACACTCTGCTTTTGAGAAAAGAGCACTCTTCTACTCTACTGTGTTTCCTATAGGGCCAGAACAGTGAGCTTGCTCAGAACAAAAGAACTGTGCTTCCTACACACGGGCCATATCTAGTTCCACTCTGCTTAGGAAACTGACAAGAACAGTAGCTCCTCTTCAGTCTGATACACTGTACTTGCTGGGAACAGACGCGAGAGCTATTTGCACTATGTACGGCAAGGGGAGCGCAATAGTGACTTTCCTTACCAGAAAACAATTCTTGCTCGTAGGACAAAAAATTGCATGTGACTCAACTCCATTTAGGACTGGGAAACAAACGCTACCTCAACTTCCAAGAAACACACTTTGCTTTTGAGAAAAGAGCACTCTTCTACTCTACTGTGTTTCCTATATGTTCCGAACAGTGAGCTTGCTCAGAAAAAAAAACTGTGCTTCCTACTCACACGGCCATATCTAGTTCAAGTCTGCTTAGGAACCTGACAAGAACAGTAGATCCTCTTCAGTTCAATACACTGTACTTTCGGGGAACAGACGCCAGTGCTATTTGTCCTGAGTATGGCAATGGCAGTGCAATAGTGACTCTTCTTAACAGAAAACAACTCTTGCTCGTAGGACCAGAAAATGCATGTGATTCAACTCCATTTAGGACTGGGAAACAAACTCTAGCTCGCTTTACAAGAAACACACTCTGCTTTTGAGAAAAGAGCACTCTTCTACTCTACTGTGTTTCCAATAGGGCCAGAACAGTGAGCTTGCTCAGAAAAAAAGAACTGTGCTTCCTACACACACGGGCCATATCTAGTTCACCTCTGCTTAGGAAACTGAGAAGAACAGTAGCTCCTCTTCAGTCCAATACACTGTAGTTGCTTCGAACAGACGGGAGGTCTATTTGCACTGGGTATGGCAATGGGAGCTTAATAGTGACTTTCCTTACCAGAAAACAACTCTTGCTCGTAGGACCAGAAACTGCATGTGATTCCACTCCATTTAGGACTGGGAAACAAATGGTAGCTTGCCTTACAAGAAACACACTCTGCTTTAGAGAAAAGAGCACTCTTCTACTCTACTGTGTTTTCTATGGGGACCAAACAGTGAGCTTGTTCAGAACAAAAGAACTGTGCTTCCTACACACAAGGACCATATCTAGTTCAACTCTGCTTAGTAAACTGACAAGAAGAGTAGCTCGTATTCAGTCCAATACACTGTACTTGCTGGGAAAAGGCGCGAGTGCTATTTGCCTTGTGAAGGGCAATGGGAGCGCAGTAGTGACTTTCCTTACCAGAAAACAACTCTTGTTCCTAGGACCAGAAACGGCATGTGATTCAACTCCATTTAGGACTAGGAAACAAATGCTAGCTCGCCTTACAAAACACACTCTGCTTTTGAGAAAAGAGCACTCTTCTACTCTACTGTGTTTCCTATAGGGCCAGAAGAGTGAACTTGCTCAGAACATAAGAACTGTGCTTCCTACACACACGGGCCATATCTAGTTCAACTCTGCTTAGGAAACTGACAAGAACAGTAGCTCCTCTTCAGTCTGATACACTGTACTTGCTGGGAACAGACGCGAGAGCTATTTGCACTGTGTATGGCAAGGGGAGCTCAATAGTGACTTTCCTTACCAGTAAACAACTCTTGCTCGTAGGACAAAAAACTGCATGTGACTCAACTCCATTTAGGACTGGGAAAGAAACGCTAGCTCGACTTCCAAGAAACACACTCTGCTTTTGAGAAAAGAGCACTCTTCTACTCTACTGTGTTTCCTATGTGTTCCGAATAGTGAGCTTGCTCAGAACAAAAGAACTGTGCTTCCTACACTCACGGACCATATCTAGTTCAACTCTGCTTAGTAAACTGACAAGAACAGTAGCTCCTATTCTGTCCAATACACTGTACTTGCTTGGAAAAGACGCCAGTGCTATTTGCCTTGTGAAGGGCAATGGGAGCGCAATAGTGACTTTCCTTACCACAAAACAACTCTTGTTCATAGGAACAGAAACTACATGTGATTCAACTCCATTTAGGACTAGAAAACAAACGCTAGCTCGCCTTACAAAAACACACTCTGCTTTTGAGAAAAGAGCACTCTTCTACTCTACTGTGTTTCCTATGTGTTCCGAAAAGTGAGCTTGCTCAGAACAAAAAAACTGTGCTTCCTACACACGGGCCATATCTCGTTCAACTCTGCTTTGGAAACTGACAAGAACAGTAGCTCCTCTTCAGTCCAATACACTGTACTTGCTGGGAACAGACGCGAGTGCTATTTGCACTCTGTATGGCAATGGGAGCGCAATAGTGACTTTCCTTACCAGAAAACATCTCTTGCTCGTAAGACCAGAAACTGCATGTGATTCAACTCCATTTAGGACTGGGAAAGAAACTCTAGCTCGCCTTACATGAAACACACTCTGCTTTTGAGAAAAGAGCACTCTTCTACTCTACTGTGTTTCCTATGGGGTCCGAACAGTGAGCTTGCTCAGAACAAAAGAACTGTGCTTCCTACACACACGGGCCATATCTAGTTCAACTGTGCTTAGGAAACTGACAAGAACAGTAGCTCCTCTTCAGTACAATACACTGTACTTGCGGGGAACATACGCGAGTGCTATTTGTATTGTGTATGGCAATTGGAGAACAATAGTGACTTGTCTTACCAGAAAACAACTTTTGCTCATAGGACAAAAAACTGCATGTGACTCAACTCCATTTAGGACTGGGAAACAAACGCTAGCTCGCCTTACAAGAAACACACTCTGCATTTGATAAAAGAGCACTCTTCTACTCTACTTTGTTTCCTATAGGGCCAGATCAGTGAGCTTGCTCAGAACAAAAAAACTGTACTTCCTACTCACACGGCCATATCTAGTTCAAGTCTGCTTAGGAACCTGACAAGAACAGTATATCCTATTCAGTCCAATACACTGTACTTGCTGGGAACAGACGCCAGTGCTATTTGTCCTATGTATGGCAATGGCAGCGCAATAGTGACTCTTCTTACCAGAAAACAACTTTTGCTCGTAGGACCAGAAACTGCATGTGATTCAACTCCATTTAGGACTGGGAAACAAACTCTAGCTCGCTTTACAAGAAACACACTCTGCTTTTGAGAAAAGAGCACTCTTCTACTCTACTGTGTTTCCTATAGGGCCAGAAGAGTGAGCTTGCTCAGAAAAAAAAAACTGTGCTTCCTACACACACGGCCATATCTAGTTCAACTCTGCTTAGGAAACTGACAAGAACACTAGATCCTCTTCAGTCCAATACACTGTACTTGCTGGGAACAGACGCCAGTGCTATTTGTCCTGTGTATGGCAAGGGCAGCTCAATAGTGACTCTTCTTACCAGAAAACAACTCTTGCTCGTAGGATCAGAAATTGCATGTGATTCAACCCCATTTAGGACTGGGAAACAAACTCTAGCTCGCTTTACAAGAATCACACTCTGCTGTTGAGAAAAGAGCCCTCTTCTACTCTACTGTGTTTACTATAGGGCCAGAACAGTGAGCTTGCTCAGAAAAAAAGAACTGTACTTCCTACACACACGGGCCATATCTAGTTCAACTCTGCTTAGGAAACTGAGAAGAACAGTAGCTCCTTTTCAATCCAATACACTGTACTTGCTGGGAACAGACGGGAAGGCTATTTGCACTGTGTATTGCAATGGGAGCGCAATAGTGACTTTTCTTACCAGAAAACAACTCTTGCTCGTAGGACCAGAAACTGCATGTGACTCCACTCCATTTACGACTGGGAATCAAACGGTAGCTCGCCTTACAAGAAACACACTCTGCTTTAGAGAAAAGAGCACTCTTCTTCTCTACTGTGTTTCCTATGGGGTCCAAACAGTGAGCTTGCTCAGAACAAAAGAACTGTGCTTCCTACACACATGGGCCATATCTATTTCAACTCTGCTTAGGAAACTGACAAGAACAGTAGCTCCTCTTCCGTCCAATACACTGTACTTGGGGGAACAGACGCGAGTGTTATTTGCACTGTGTATGGCAATGGGAGCACAATAGTGACTCGTCTTACCAGAAAACAACTCTTGCTCATAGGACAAAAAACTGCATGTGACTCAACTCCATTTAGGACTGGAAAACAAACGCTAGCTCGCCTTACAAGAAACACACTCTGCTTTTGAGAAAAGAGCACTCTTCTACTCTACTGTGTTTCCTCTGGGGTCCGAACAGTGAGCTTGCTTAGAACAAAAGAACTGTGCTTCCTACACACACGG
Source organism: Peromyscus eremicus (assembly GCF_949786415.1). Classification (NCBI taxonomy): domain Eukaryota; kingdom Metazoa; phylum Chordata; class Mammalia; order Rodentia; family Cricetidae; genus Peromyscus; species Peromyscus eremicus. The sequence goes on along the minus strand of NW_026737287.1, from coordinate 36,540 downwards.
CCATACCTAGTTCAATTCTGCTTCGGAACTTGACAAGAACAGTAGATCCTCTACAGTCCAATACACTGTACTTGCTGGGAACAGATACCAGTGCTATTAGTCCTGTGTATGGCAATGGGAGCGCAATAGTGACTCTTCTTACCAGAAAACAACTCTTGCTCGTAGGACCAGAAACTGCATGTGATTCAACTCCATTTAGGACTGGGAAACAAATGCTAGCTCGCCTTACATGAAACACACTCTGCATTTGAGAAAAGAGCACTCTTCTACTCTATTGTGTTTCCTATCGGGTCCGAACAGTGAGCTTGCTCAGAACAAAAGAACTGTGCTTCCTACACACACGGGCCATATCTAGTTCAACTCTGCTTAGGAAACCAACAAGAACAGTAGCTCCTCTTCAGTCCAATACACTGTACTTGCGGGGAACAGACACGAGTGCTATTTGCATTGTGTATGGCAATTGGAGAACAATAGTGACTTGTCTTACCAGAAAACAACTTTTGCTCATAGGACAAAAAACTGCATGTGACTCAACTCCATTTAGGACTGGGAAACAAACGCTAGCCCGCCTTACAAGAAACACACTCTGCATTTGATAAAAGAGCACTCTTCTACTCTACTTTGTTTCCTATAGGGCCAGATCAGTGAGCTTGCTCAGAACAAAAAAACTGTACTTCCTACTCACACGGCCATATCTAGTTCAAGTCTGCTTAGGAACCTGACAAGAACAGTATATCCTATTCAGTCCAATACACTGTACTTGCTGGGAACAGACGCCAGTGCTATTTGTCCTATGTATGTCAATGGCAGCGCAATAGTGACTCTTCTTACCAGAAAACAACTTTTGCTCGTAGGACCAGAAACTGCATGTGATTCAACTCCATTTAGGACTGGGAAACAAACTCAGGCTCGCTTTACAAGAAACACAATCTGCTTTTGAGAAAAGAGCCCTCTTCTACTCTACTGTGTTTACTATAGGGCCAGAACAGTGAGCTTGCTCAGAAAAAAAGAACTGTACTTCCTACACACACGGGCCATATCTAGTTCAACTCTGCTTAGGAAACTGAGAAGAACAGTAGCTCCTTTTCTTTATTTATTTATTTTTTTTTTTGGTTTTTCGAGACAGGGTTTCTCTGTGTAGCTTTGCGCCTCTCCTGGGACTCACTTGGTAGCCCAGGCTGGCCTCGAACTCACAGAGATCCGCCTGGCTCTGCCTCCCAAGTGCTGGGATTAAAGGCGTGCGCCACCACCGCCCGGCAATTGGAGCACAATAGTGACTCGTCTTACCAGAAAACAATTCTTGCTCGTAGGACAAAAAACTGCATGTGACTCAACTCCATTTAGGACTGGGAAACAAACGCTAGCTAGCCTTACAGGAAACACACTCTGCTTTTGAGAAAAGAGCACTCTTCTACTCTACTGTGTTTCCTATAGGGCCAGAACAGTGAGCTTGCTCAGAACAAAGGACTGTGCTTCCTACAAACGGGCCATATCTAGTTCAACTCTGCTTAGGAAACTGACAAGAACAGTAGCTCCTCTTCAGTCTGATACACTGTACTTGCTGGGAACAGACGCGAGTGCTATTTGCACTGTGTATGGCAATGGGAGCACAATAGTGACTTTCCTTACCAGAAAACAATTCTTGCTCTTAGGACAAAAAATTGCATGTGACTCAACTCCATTTAGGACTGGGAAACAAACGGTAGCTTGCCTTACAAGAAACACAGTCTGCTTTAGAGAAAAGAGCACTCTTCTACTCTACTGTGTTTCCTATGGGACCAAACTGTGAGCTTGTTCAGAACAAAAGAACTGTGCTTCCTACACACACGGACCATATCTAGTTCAACTCTGCTTAGTAAACTGACAAGAAGAGTAGCTCCTATTCAGTCCAATACACTGTACTTGCTGGGAAAAGGCGCGAGTGCTATTTGCCTTGTGAAGGGCAATGGGAGCGCAATAGTGACTTTCCTTACCAGAAAACAACTCTTGTTCCTAGGACCAGAAACGGCATGTGATTCAACTCCATTTAGGACTAGGAAACAAATGCTAGCTCACCTTACAAAACACACTCTGCTTTTGAGAAAAGAGCACTCTTCTACTCTACTGTGTTTCCTATAGGGCCAGAAGAGTGAACTTGCTCAGAACATAAGAACTGTGCTTCCTACACACACGGGCCATATCTAGTTCAACTCTGCTTAGGAAACTGACAAGAACAGTAGCTCCTCTTCAGTCTGATACACTGTACTTGCTGGGAACAGACGCGAGAGCTATTTGCAATGTGTATGGCAAGGGGAGCTCAATAGTGACTTTCCTTACCAGTAAACAACTCTTGCTCGTAGGACCAGAAACTGAATGTGATTCAACTCCATTTAGGAGTGGGAAACAAATGCTAGGTCGCCTTACATGAAACACACTCTGCTTTTGAGAAAAGAGCACTCTTCTACTCTACTGTGTTTCCTATGTGTTCCGAACAGTGAGCTTGCTCAGAACAAAAAAACTGTACTTCCTACTCACACGGCCATATCTAGTTCAAGTCTGCTTAGGAACCTGACAAGAACAGTATATCCTATTCAGTCCAATACACTGTAATTGCTGGGAACAGACGCCAGTGCTATTTGTCCTATGTATGGCAATGTCAGCGCAATAGTGACTCTTCTTACCAGAAAACAACTTTTGCTCGTAGGACCAGAAACTGCATGTGATTCAACTCCACTTAGGAGTGGGAAACAAATGCTAGGTCGCCTTACATGAAACACATTCTGCTTTTGAGAAAAGAGCACTCTTCTACTCTACTGTGTTTCCTATGTGTTCCGAACAGTGAGCTTGCTCAGGACAAAAAAACTGTACTTCCTACTCACACGGTCATATCTAGTTCAAGTCTGCTTAGGAACCTGACAAGAACAGTATATCCTCTTCAGTCCAATACACTGTACTTGCTGGGAACAGACGCCAGTGCTATTTTTCCTGTGTATGGCAATGGCAGCGCAATAGTGACTCTTCTTACCAGAAAACAACTCTTGCTCATAGGACCAGAAACTGCATGTGATTCAACTCCATTTAGGACTGGGAAACAAACTCTAGCTCGCTTTACAAGAAACACACTCTGCTTTTGAGAAAAGAGCACTCTACTACTCTACTGTGTTTCCTATAGGGCCAGAACAGTGAGCTTGCTCAGAAAAAAAGAACTGTGCTTCCTACACACACGGGCCATATCTAGTTCAACTCTGCTTAGGAAACTGAGAAGAACAGTAGCTCCTCTTCAGTCCAATACACTGTACTTTCTGGGAACAGACGGGAGAGCTATTTGCATTGTGTATGGCAATGGGAGCCCAATAGTGACTTTCCTTACCAGAAAACAACTCTTGCTCATAGGACCAGAAACTGCATGTGATTCCACTCCATTTAGGACTGGAAAACAAACGGTAGCTCGCCTTACAAGAAACACACTCTGCTTTAGAGAAAAGAGCCCTCTTCTACTCTACTGTGTTTCCTATGGGGTCCAAACAATGAGCTTGCTCAGAACAAAAGAACTGTGCTTCCTACACACACGGACCATATCTAGTTCAAGTCTGCTTAGGAACCTGACAAGAACAGTAGATCCTCTTCAGTCCAATACACTGTACTTGCTGGGAACAGACGCCAGTGCTATTTGTCCTGTGTATGGCAATGGCAGCACAATAGTTACTCTTCTTACGAGAAAACAACTCTTGCTTGTAGGACCAGAAATTGCATGTGATTCAACTCCATTTAGGACTGGGAAACAAATGCTAGCTCGCCTTACAAGAAACACACTCTGCTTTTGAGAAAAGAGCACTCTTCTACTCTACTGTGTTTCCTCTGGGGTCCGAACAGTGAGCTTGCTCAGAACAAAAGAACTGTGCTTCCTACACACACGGCCATATCTAGTTCAATTCTGCTTAGGAACCTGACAAGAACAGTAGATCCTCTACAGTCCAATACACTGTACTTGCTGGGAACAGACGCCAGTGCTATTAGTCCTGTGTATGGCAATGGCAGCACAATAGTGACTCTTCTTACCAGAAAACAACTCTTGCTCGTAGGACCAGAAACTGCATGTGATTCCATTCCATTTAGGACTGGGAAACAAACGCTAGCTCGCCTTGCATGAAACACACTCTGCTTTTGAGAAAAGAGCACTCTTCTACTCTACTGTGTTTCCTATGTGTTTCGAACAGTGAGCTTGCTCAGAACAAAAAACTTGTACTTCCTACTCACACGGCCATATCTAGTTCAATTCTGCGTTGGAACCTGACAAGAACAGTATATCCTCTTCAGTCCAATACACTGTACTTGCTGGGAACAGACGCCAGTGCTATGGCAATGGCAGCGCAATAATGACTCTTCTTACCAGAAAACAACTCCTGCTCGTAGGACCAGAAACTGCATGTGATTCCATTCCATTTAGGACTGGGAAACAAACGCTAGCTCGCCTTCCATGAAACACACTCTGCTTTTGAGAAAAGAGCACTCTTCTACACTATTGTGCTTCCTATGGGGTCCGAACAGTGAGCTTGCTCAGAACAAAAGAACTGTGCTTCCTACACACACGGGCCATATCTAGTTCAACTCTGCTTAGGAAACTGAGAAGTACAGTAGCTCCTCTTCAGTCCAATACACTGTACATTTGGGGAACAGACGCGAGTGCTATTTGCACTGTGTATGGCAATTGGAGCACTATAGTGACTTGTCTTACCAGAAAACAACTCTTGCTCGTAGGACAAAAAACTGCATGTGACTCAACTCCATTTAGGAATGGGAAACAAAGGCTAGCTCAACTTACAAGAAACACACTCTGCTTTTGAGAAAAGAGCACTTTTCTACTCTACTGTGTTTCCTATGGGGTCTGAACAGTGAGCTTGCTCAGAAAAAAAAACCTGTGCTTCCTACACACACGGCCATAACTAGTTCAATTCTGCTTAGGAACCTGACAAGAACAGTAGATCCTCTTCATTCCAATACACTGTACTTCCTGGGAACAGACGCCAGTGCTATTTGTCCTGTGTATGGCAATGGCAGTGCAATAGTGACTCTTCTTACCATAAAACAACTCTTGCTCATAGGACAAGAAACTGCATGTGATTCAACTCCATTAAGACTGGGAAACAAAAGCTATCTCACCTTACAAAAACACATTCTGCTTTTGAGAAAAGAGCACTCTTCTACTCTACTGTGTTTCCTATAGGGCCAGAAGAGTGAACTTGCTCAGAACATAAGAACTGTGCTTCCTACACACACGGGCCATACCTAGTTCAACTCTGCTTAGGAAACTGACAAGAACAGTAGCTCCTCTTCAGTCTGATACTCTGTACTTGCTGGGAACAGACGCGAGAGCTATTTGCAATGTGTATGGCAAGGGGAGCTCAATAGTGACTTTCCTTACCAGTAAACAACTCTTGCTCGTAGGACCAGAAACTGCATGTGATTCAACTCCATTTAGAACTGGGAAACAAACGCTAGCTCGCCTTACAAGAAACACACTCTCCTTTTTAGAAAAGAGCACTCTTCTACTCTACTGTGTTTCCTATGGTGTCCTAATAGTGAGCTTGCTCAGAACAATAGAACTGTGATTCCTACACACACGGGCCATTTCTAGTTCAACTCTGCTTAGGAAACTGACAAGAACACTAGATCCTCTTCAGTCCAATACACTGTACTTGCGGGGAACAGACGCAAGTGCTATTTGCACTGTGTATGGCAATTGGAGCCCAATAGTGACTTGTCTTACCAGAAAAAACGCTGGCTCGTAGGACCAGATACTGCATGTGATTCAACTCCATTTAGGACTGGGAAACAAAAGCTAGCTCACCTTACAAGAAACACACTCTGCTTTAGAGAAAAGAGCACTCTTCTACTCTACTGTGTTTCCTAATGGGCCAGAACAGTGAGCTTGCTCAGAACAAAAGAAATGTGCTTCCTACACACACCGGCCATATCTATTTCAACTCTGCTTAGGAAACTGACAAGAGCAGTAGTTCCTCTTCAGTCCAATACACTGCACTTGCTCGGAACAGACCCGAGTGCTATTTGCACTGTGTATGGCAATTGGAGCACAATAGTGACTCGTCTTACCAGAAAACAACTCTTGCTCATAGGACAAAAAACTGCATGTGACTCAACTCCATTTAGGACTGGTAAACAAACACTAGCTCGCCTTCCAAGAAACACACTCTGCTTTTGAGAAAAGAGCACTCTTCTACTCTACTGTTTCCTATGTGTTCCGAACAGTGAGCTTGCTCAGAACAAAAAAACTGTGCTTCCTACAAACATTGCCACATCTAGTTCAAGTCTGCTTAGGAACCTGACAAGAACAGTAGATCCTCTTCAGTCCGATACACTGTACTTGCTGGGAACAGACGGGAGGGCTATTTGCACTGTGTATGGCAATGGGAGCGCAATAGTGACTTTCCTTACCAGAAAACAACTCTTGTTCGTAGGAGCAGAAACTGCATGTGATTCCACTCCATTTAGGACTGGGAAACAAACGCTAGCTCGCCTTACAAGAAACACACTCTGCTTTTGAGAAAAGAGCACACTTCTACTCTACTGTGTTTCCTATGGTGTCCAAACAGTGAGCTTGCTTAGAACAAAAGAACTGTGCTTCCTACACACACCGACCCTATCTAGTTCAACTCTGCTTAGGAAACTGACAAGAACAGTAGCTCCTCTTCAGTCCGATACACTGTATTTGCTGGGAACAGACGCGAGTGCTATTTGCACTGTGTATGGCAATGGGAGCTCAATAGTTACTTTCCTTACCAGAAAACAACTCTTGCTCATAGGAACAGAAACTGCATGGGATTCAACTCCATTTAGGACTTGGATACAAACGCTAGCTCGCATTACAATAAACACACTCTGCTTTTGAGAAAAGAGCACAATTCTACTCTACTGTGTTTCCTATGTGTTCCGAAAAGTGAGCTTTTTCAGAACAAAAAAACTGTGCTTCCTACACACACGGCCATATCTAGTTCAATTCTGCTTAAGAACCTGACAAGAACAGTAGATCCTCTTCAGTCCAATACAGTGTACTTGCTGGGAACAGACGCCACTGCTCTTTGTCCTGTATATGGCAATTGGAGCACAATAGTGACTCTTCTTACCATAAAACAATTCTTGCTCGTAGGACCAGAAACTGCATGTGATTCAACTCCATTTAGGACTGGGAAACAAACGATAGCTCGCCTTACAAGAAACACACTCTGCTTTCGAGTAAAGAGCACTCTTCTACTCTACTGTGTTTCCTATAGGGCCAGAACAGTGAGCTTGCTCAGAAAAAAAAACTGTGCTTCGTACACACACGGCCCATATCAAGTTCAACTCTGCTTAGTAAACTTACAAGAACAGTAGCTCCTCTTCAGTCCGATACACTGTACTTGCTGGGAACAGACGCCAGTGCTATTTGCACTGTGGATGACTATGGGAGCACAATAGTGACTTTCCTTACCAGAAAACATCTCTTGCTCGTAGGACCAGAAACTGCATATGATTAAACTCCATTTAGGACTGAGAAACAAATGCTAGCTTGCCTTCCATAAAACACACTCTGCTTTTGAGAAAAGAGCACTCTTCTACTCTACTGTGTTTCCTATGGGGTACGAACAGTGAGCTTGCTCAGAACAAAAGAACTGTGCTTCCTACACACACGGGCCATATCTAGTTCAACTCTGCTTAGGAAACTGACAAGAACAGTAGCTCCTCTTCAGTCCGATACACTGTACTTGCTGGGAACAGACGCGAGTGCTATTTGAACTGTGTATGGCAATGGGAGCGCAATAGTGACTTTCCTTACCAGAAAACAACTCTTGCGCGTAGGACCAGAAACTGCATGTGATTCAACTCCATTTAGGACTGAGAAACAAATGCTAGCTCGCCTTACATGAAACACACTCTGCTTTTGAGAAAAGAGCACTCTTCTACTCTACTGTGTTTCTTATGGGTTCCAAACAGTGAGCTTGCTCAGAACCAAAGAACTGTGCTTCCTATACACACGGATCATATCTAGTTCAACTCTGCTTAGTAAACTGACAAGAACAGTAGCTCCTATTCAGTCCAATACAATGTACTTGCGGGGAACAGACGCAAGTGCTATTTGCACTGTGTATGGCAATTGGAGCCCAATAATGACTTGTCTTACCAGAAAACAACTCTTGCTCGTAGGACAACAAACTGCATGTGACTCAACTCCATTTAGGACTGGGAAACAAACACTAGCTCGACTTTTAAGAAACACACTCTGCTTTTGAGAAAAGAGCACTCTTCTACTCTACTGTGTTTCCTATGTGTTCCGAAAAGTGAGCTTGCTCAGAACAAAAAAACTGTGCTTCCTACACACACGGCCATATCTAGTTCAAGTCTGCTTAGGAACCTGACAAGAACAGTAGATCCTCTTCAGTCCAATACACTGTACTTGATGGGAACAGACGCCAGTGCTATTTGTCCTGTGTATGGCAATGGCAGCGCAATAGTGACTCTTCTTACCAGAAAACAACTCTTGCTCGTGGACCAGAAACTGCATGTGATTCAACTCCATTTAGGACTGGGAAAAAAACGCTAGCTCGCCCTACAAGAAACACACTCTGCTTTTGAGAAAAGAGCACTCTTCTACTCTACTGTGTTTCCTATGGGGTCCAAACAGTGAGCTTGCTCAGAACAAAAGAACTGTGATTCCTACACACGCGGGACATATCTCGTTCAACTCTGCTTAGGAAACTGACAAGAACAGTAGCTCCTCTTCAGTCTGATACACTGTACTTGCTGGGAACAGACGTGAGTGCTATTTGCACTGTGTATGGCAATGGGAGTGCAATAGTGACTTTCCTTACCAGAAAACAACTCTTGGTCATTGGAACAGAAACTGCATGTGATTCAACTCCATTTAGGACTGGGAAACAAACGCTAGGTCGCCTTACAAGAAAAACAATCTGCTTTTGAGAAAAGAGCACTCTTCTACTCTACTGTGTTTCCTATAGGGCCAGAACAGTGAGCTTGCTCAGAACAAAAGAACTGTGCTTCCAACACACACGGCCACATCTAGTTCAACTCAGCTGAGGAAACTGACAAGAACAGTAGCTCCTAATCAGTCCAATTCACTGTACTTCAAGGGAACAGATGCGAGTACTATTTGCACTGTGTATGGCATTTGGAGCGCAACAGTGACTCTTCTTACCAGAAAACAACTCTTGCTCGTAGGACAAAAAAACTGCATGTGACTCAACTCCATTTAGGACTGGGAAACCAACGCTAGCTCGCCTTCCAAAAACACACTCTGCTTTTGAGAAAAGAGCACTCTTCTACTCTACTGTGTTTCCTATGTGTTACGAACAGTGAGCTTGCTCAGAACAAAAAAACTGTGCTTCCTACACACACGGCCATATCTAGATCAAGTCTGCTTAAGAAACTGACAAGAAGAGTAGCTCCTGTTCAGTCTGATACACTGTAATTGCTGGGAACAGACGTGAGTGCTATTTGCACTGTATATGGCATTTGGAGCGCAACAGTCACTCTTCTTACCAGAAAACACCTCTTGCTTGTAGGACCAAAATCTGCATGAGACTCAACTCCATTTAGGACTGGGAAACAAACGCGAGCTCGCCTTACAAGAAACACACTCTGCTTTTAAGAAAAGTGCACTCTTCTACTCTGCTGTGTTTCCTATAGGGCCAGAACAGTGAGCTTGCTCAGTACATAAGAACTGTGCTTCCTACACACACGGGCCATATCTAGTCCAACTCTGCTTAGGAAACTGACAAGAACAGTCGCTCCTCTTCAGTCTGATACACTGTACTTGCTGGGAACAGACGCATGTGCTATTTGCACTGTGTATGGCAATGGGAGCGCAATAGTGACTTTCCTTACCAGAAAACAACTCTTGCTCATAGGACCAGAAACTGCATGTGATTCCACTCCATTTAGGACTGGGAAACAAACACTAGCTCGCCTTACAAGAAACACACTCTGCTTCAGAGAAAAGAGCACTCTTCTACTCTACTGTTTTTCCTATGGGGTCCAAACAGTGAGCTTGCTCAGAACAAAAGAACTGTGCTTCCTACACACACGGGCCATATCTAGTTCAACTCTGCTTAGGAAACTGACAAGAACAGTAGCTCCTCTTTAGTCCAATACACTGTACTTGCTGGTAACAGACGCGACTGCCATTTGCACTGTGTATGGCAATGGGAGCGCAATAGTGACTCTTCTTACCAGAAAACAATTCTTGCTCATAGGAATAGAAACTGCATGTGATTCAACTCCATTTAGGACTGGGAAACAAATGCTAGCTCGCCTTACAAGAAACACACTCTGCTTTTGAGAAAAGAGCACTCATCTACTCTGCTGTGTTTCCTATGGGGTCCGAACAGTGAGCTTGCTCAGAACAAAAGAACTGTGTGCTTCCTACACACACGGGCCATATCTAGTTCAACTCTGCTTAGGAAACTGACGAGAACAGTAGCTCGTCTTCAGTCCAATACCCTGTACCTGCTGGAAGCAGAAGCGAGTGCTATTTGCACTGTGTATGGCAATGGGAGTACAATAGTGACTCTTCTTATCAGTAAACAACTCTTGCTCGTAGGACCAGATCCTGCATGTGATTCAACTCCATTTAGGACTGGGAAACAAACGTTAGCTCGCCTTACAAGAAACACACTCTGCTTTTGAGAAAAGAGCACTCTTCTACTCTACTGTGTTTCCTATAGGGCCAGAAAAGTGAGCTTGCTCAGAACAAAAGAATTGTGCTTCCTACACACACGGGACATATCTCGTTCAACTCTGCTTAGGAAACTGACAAGAACAGTAGCTGCTCTTCAGTCCAATACACTGTACTTGCTTTGAACAGAGGCGAGTGCTATTTGCACTGTGTATCTCAATGGGAGCGCAATAGTGTCTCTTCTTACCAGAAAACAACTCTTGCTCGTAGGACCAGAAACTGCATGTGATTCAACTCCATTTAGGACTGGGAAACAAACGCTAGTTCGACTAACAAGAAACACAATCTCCTTTTGAGAAAAGAGCACTCTTCTACTCTAATTGTTTCCTATGGGGTCTGAACAGTGAGCTTACTCAGAACAAATGAACTGTGCTTCCTACTCACATGGGCCATATATAGTTCAACTCTGCTTAGGAAATATCACAAGAACTGTAGCTCCTCTTCAGTCCAATACACTGTACTTTCTGGTAACAGACGCGAGTGCCATTTGCACTGTGTATGGCAATGGGAGCGCAATAGTGACTCTTCTTACCAGAAAACAACTCTTGCTCATAGGAATAGAAACCGCATGTGATTCAACTCCATTTAGGACTGGGAAACAAACGCTAGCTCTCCTTACAAGAAACACACTCTGCTTTTGAGAAAGAAGCACTCTTCTACTCCACAGTGTTTCCTGTAGAGTCAGAACAGTGAGCTTGCTCAGAACAAAAGAACTGTGCTTCCTACACACACGGGCCATATCTAGTTCAACTCTGCTTAGGAAACTGAAAAGAACAGTACCTCCTCATCAGTCCAATACACTGTACTGCTGGGAATAGACATGAGAGCTTTTTGCAGTGTGTATTGCAGTGGGAGTGCAATAGTGACTCTTCTTACCAAAAAACAACTCTTGCTCATACGAGCAGAAACTGCATGTGACACAACTCCGTTTAGGACTGAGAAACAAACACTAGCCCGCCTTACAAGAAACATACTCTGCTTTTGAGAAAAGAGCACTCTTCTACTCTACTGGGTTTCCTATGGGGTCCGAACAGTGAGTTTGCTCAGAACAAAAGAACTGTGCTTCCTACACACACGGGTCATATCTAGTTCAACTCTGCTTAGGAAACTGACAAGAACAGAAGCTCCTCTTCAGTCCAATACACTATACTTGCTGGGAACAGACGCGAGTGCTATTTGCACTGTGTATGGGAATGGGAGCGCAATAGTGACTTTCCTTAACAGAAAACAACTCTTGCTGGTAGGACCAAAAACTGCATGTGATTCAACTCCATTTAGGACTTAGAAACAAACACTAGCTCGCCTTACAAGAAACACACTCTGCTTTTGAGAAAAGAGCACTCTTCTACTCTACTGTGTTTCCTGTAGGGCCAGAACAGTGAGCTGGCTCACAACAAAAGAACTGTGCTTCCTCCACACACGGGCCATATCTAGTTCAACTCTGCTTAAAAAACTGACAAGAACAGTAGCTCCTCTTCAGTCCAATACACTGTACTTGCTGGAACAGAAGTGAGTGCTATTTGCACTGTGTATGGCAATGGGAGCGCAATAGTGACTCTTCTTACCAAAAACAACTCTTGCTCATAGGACCAAAAACTGCATGTGATTCAACTCCATTTCTGACTGGGAAACAAACACGAGCTCGCCTTACAAAACACACGCTGCTTTTGAGAAAAGGGCACTCTTCTACTCTACTGTGTTTCCTATGGGTTCCGAACAGTGAGCTTGCTCAGAACAAAAGAATTGTACTTCCTCCACACACGGGCCATATCTAGTTCAACTCTGCTTAGGAAACTGACAAGAACAGTAGCTCCTCTTGAGTCCAATACACTGTACTTGTTGGGAACAGACATGAGTGCTATTTGAACTGTGTATGCAATGGGAGCAAAATAGTGACACTTCTTAACAGAAAACTACTCTTGCTCGTAGGACCAGATCCTGCATGTGATTCAACTCCATTTAGGACTGGGAAACAAACGCTAGCTCGCCTTACAAGAAACACACTCTGCTTTTGAGAAAAGAGCACTCTTCTACTCTGTGTTTTCTATAGGACCAGAACAGTGAACTGGCTCACAACAAAAGAACTGTGCTTCCTACACACACGGCGATATCTAGTTCAATACTGCTTAGGAAACTGACAAGAACAGTAGATCCTCTTCAGTCCAATACACTGTACATGCTGGGAACAGACGCCAGTGCTATTTGCCCTGTGTATGACAATGGGAGCGCAATAGTGACTCTTCTTACCAGAAAACAACTCTTGCTCGTAGGACCAGAAACTTCATGTGACTCAACTCCATTTAGGACTGGTAAACAAAAGCCAGCTCGCCTTACAAGAAACACACTCTGCTTTTGAGAAAAGAGCACTCTTCTACTCTACTGTGTTTCTTATAGGGCCAGAACAGTGAGCTTGCTCAGAACAAAAGAACTGTACTTCCTACACACACGGGCCATATCTAGTTCAACTCTGCTTAGGAAACTGAGAAGAAAAGTAGCTCTTCTTCAGTCCAATACACTGTACATCCTGGGAACAGACGCGAGTGCATTTTGCACTGTGTATGGCAATTAGAGCACAATAGTGACATTCCTTACCAGAAAACAGCTCTTGCTCATAGGACCAAAAACTGCATGTGATTCAAATCCATTTAGGACTGGGAAAAAAACGCTAGCTCGCCTTACAAGAAACACAATCTGCTTTTGAGAAAAGAGCACACTTCTACTCTACTGTGTTTCCTATAGGGCCAGAACAGTGAGCTTGATCAGAACAAGAGAAATGTGCTTCCTACACCCACGGACATATCTAGTTCAATTCTGCTGAGGAAACTGACAAGAACAGTAGATCCTCTTCAGTCCAATACACTCTGCACGCTGGAAACAGACGCCAGTGCTATTTGCCCTGTGTTTGACAATGGGAGCACAATAGTGACTCTTCTTACCAGAAAACAACTCTTGCTCTTAGGACCTGAAACTGCATGGGATTCAACTCCATTTAGGACTGGGAAAAAAACGCTATCTCATCCTTATAAGAAACACACTCTGCTTTTGAGAAAAGAGCACTCTTCTACTCTACTGTCTTTCCTATGGGGTCCGAACAGTGAGCTTGCTCAGAACAAAAGAACTGCGCTTCCTACACACACGGCCATATCTAATTCAATTCTGCTTAGGAACCTGACAAGAACAGTAGATCCTCTTCAGTCCAATACACTGTACATGCTTGGAGTCGACGCCAGTGCTATTTGCTATGTGTATGACAATGGGAACGCAATAGTGACTCTTCTTACCAGAAAACAACTCTTGCTCATAGGAACAGAAACTGCATGTGATTCAACTCCATTTAGGACTGGGAAACAAACGCTAGCTTGCCTTACAACAAACACACTCTGCTTTTGAGAAAAGGTCACTCTTCTACTCTATTGTGTTTCCTATGGGGTCCGAACAGTGAGCTTGCTCACAACAAAAGAACTGTGCTTCCTACACACATGGCCATATCTGGTTCAATTCTGCTTAGGAAACTGACAAGAAGAGTAACTCCTCTTCAGTCCAATACACTGTACTTGCTGGGAACAGACGCAAGGGCTATTTGAACTGTGTATGGCAATGGGAGCGCAATAGTGACTTTCCTTACCAGAAAACATCTCTTGCTCGTAGGACCAGAAACTGCATGTGATTCAACTCCATTTAGGAATGGGAAACAAATGCTAGCTCGCCTTACAAGAAACACATTCTGCTTTTGAGAAAAGAGCACTCTTGTACTCTATTGTGTTTCCTATGAGGTCTGAACAGTGAGCTTGCTCAGAACAAAAGAACTGCGCTTTCTACACACACGGGCCATATCTAGTTCAACTCTGCTTAAGAAACTGACAAGAACATTAGCTCCTCTTCAGTCCAATACACTGTACTTGCTGGGAACAGACACGAGTGCTATTTGCACTGTGTATGGCAATGGGAGCGCAATAGTGACTCTTCTTATCAGAAAACTACTCTTGCTCGTAGGACCAGAAATTGCATTTGATTCAACTCCATTTAGGACTGGGAAACAAACGCCAGCTCACCTTACAAGAAACAACACACTCTGCTTTTGGAGAAAAGAGCACTCTTCTACTCTACTGTGTTTCTTATAGAGCCAGAACAGTGAGCTTGCTCAGAACAAAAGAACTGTACTTCCTACACACACGGACCATATCTAGTTCAACTCTGCTAAGGAAACTGAGAAGAAAAGCAGCTCTTCTTCAGTCCAATACACTGTACATGCTGGGAACAGACGCGAGTGCTATTTGCACTGTTTATGGCAATTAGAGCACAATAGTGACATTCCTTACCAGAAAACAACTCTTTCTTATAGAACCAAAAACTGCATGTGATTCAACTCCATTTAGGACTGGAAAACAAACGCTAGCTCGCATTACAAGAAACACACTCTGCTTTTGAGAAAAGAGCACTCTTCTAGTCTACTGTGTTTCCTATGGGGTCCGAACAGTGAGCTTGCTCCGAACAAAAGAACTGTGCTTCCTACACACACGGGCCATATCTAGTTCAACTCTGCTTACGAACCTCACAAGAACAGTAGATCCTCTTCAGTCCAATACACTGTACATGCTGGGAACCGACGCCAGTGCTATTTGCCCTGTGTATTACAGTGGAACGCAATAGTGACTTTCCTTAACAGAAAACAACTCTTGCTGGTAGGACCAAAAACTGCATGTGATTCAACTCCATTTAGGACTGGCAAACAAACGCTAGCTCGCCTTACAAGAAACACACTCTGCTTTTGAGAAAAGGGCACTCTTCTACTCTACTGTGTTTCCTATTGGGTCCGAACAGTGAGATTGCTCAGAACAAAAGAAATGTGCTTCCTACACACACGGGCCATATCTAGTTCAATTCTGCTTAGGAACCTGACAAAAACAGTAGATCCTCTTCAGTCCAATACACTGTACATGCTGGGAACAGATGCCAGTGCTATTTGCCCTGTGTATGACAATGGGAGCACAATAGTGACTCTTCTTACCAGAAAACAACTCTTGCTCGTAGAACCAGAAACTGCATGTGATTCAACTCCATTTAGGACTGGGAAACAAACACTAGCTCGCCTTACAAGAAACACACTCTGTTTTTGAGAAACAAGCACTCTTCTACTCTACTGTGTTTCCTATGGGGTCCGAACAGTGAGCTTGCTCCGAACAAAAGAACTGTGCTTCCTACACACACGGGCCATATCTAGTTCAACTCTGCTTAGGAAACTGACAAGAACAGTAGATCCTCTTCAGTCCAATATACTGTACTTGCTGGGAACAGACACCAGTGCTATTTGCACTGTTTAGGGAAATGGGAGCACAATAGTTACTCGTCTTAACAGAAAAAAATTCTTGCTCGTAGGACCAGGAACTGCATGGGATTCAACTGCATTTCTGACTGGGAAACAAACACTAACTAGCTCGCCTTTCCAAAAACATACTCTGCTTTTGAGAAAAGAGCAATCTTCTACTCTACTGTGTTTCCTATGGGGTACGAACAGTGAGCTTGGTCAGAACAAAAGAACTGTGCTTCCTACACACACGGGCCATATCTGGTTCAACTCTGCTTAGGAAAGTGACAGGAACAGTAGCTCCTCTTCAGTCCAATACACTGTACTTGCTGGGAACAGACGATAGTGCTATTTGAACTGTGTATGGCAATGGGAGCGCAATAGTGACTTTCCTAACCAGAAAACAACTCTTGCTCCTAGGTCCAGAAACTGCATGTGATTCAACTCCATTTAGGACTGGGAAACAAATGCTAGCTCGCCTTAAAAGAAACACACTCTGCTTTTGAGAAAAGAGCACTCTTCTACTCTATTGTGTTTCCTATGGGGTCCGAACATTGAGCTTTCTCAGAACAAAAGAACTGTGCTTCCTACACACACGGCCATATCTAGTTCAATTCTCCTTAGGAACCTGACAAGAACAGTAGATTCTCTTCAGTCCATTACACTGTACATGCTGGGAACCGACGCCAATGCTATTTGTCCTGTGTATGACAATGGGAGCGCAATAGTGACTCTTCTTACCAGAAAACAACTCTTGCTCATAGGACCTGAAACTGCATGTAACTCAACTCCATTTAGGACTGGGAAACAAACGCTAGCTCGCCTTACAAGAACCACACTCTGCTTTTGAGAAAAGAGCACTCTTCTACTCTACTGTGTATCCTATGTGTTCCGAACACTGAGCTTCCTCAGAACAAAAAAACTGTGCTTCCTACACACGGGCCATGTCTAGTTCAACTCTGCTTAGGAAACTGACAAGAACAGTAGATCCTCTTCAGTCCAATACACTGTACTTGCTGGAAACAGACGCGAGTGCTATTTGCACTGTGTATGGCAAAGGGAGCACAATAGTGACTTTCCTTACTAGCAAACAACTCTTGCTGGTAGGACCAAAAACTGCATGTGATTCAACTCCATTTAGGACTGGGAAACAAACTCTAGCTCGCCTTAAAAGAAACACACTCTGCTTTTGAGAAAAGAGCACTCTTCTACTCTACTGTGTTTCCTATAGGGCCAGGACAGTGAACTTGCTCAGAAAAAAAAGAACTGTGCTTCCTACACACAGGGGCCATATGTAGTTCATCTCTGCTTAGGAAACTGACAAGAACAGTAGCTCCTCTTCAGTCCAATACACTGTACATGCTGGGAATAGATGCCAGTGCTATTTGCCCTGTGTATGGCAAAGGGAGCGCAATAGTGACTCTTTTTACAGAAAACAACTCTTGCTCGTAAGACCAGAATCTGCATGTGATTCAACTCCATTTCTGACTGGAAAACAAACACTAGCTCGCCTTTCAAGAAACACAGTCTGCTTTTGAGAAAAGAACACTATTCTACTCTACTGTGGTTCCTATGGTTTCGCACAGTGAGCTTTCTCAGAACAAAAGAACTGTGCTTCTTATACACACGGGCCATATCTAGTTCAACTCCTCTTAGGAAACTGAAAAGAACAGTAGCTCCTCTTCAGTCCAATACACTGTACTTCCTGGGAACAGACGCGAGTGCTATTTGTACTGTGTATGGCAATGGGAGCGCAATAGTGACTTTCCTTACCAGAAAACAACTCTTGCTCGTACGACCAGAAACTGCATGTGATTCAACTCCATTTAGGATTGGGAAACAAACGCTAGCTCGTGTTACAAGAAACACACTCTGCTTTTGAGAAAAGAGCACTCTTCTACTCTACTGTGTTTCCTATGGGGTACGAACAGTGAGCTTGGTCAGAACAAAAGAACTGTGCTTCCTACACACACGGGCCATATCTGGTTCAACTCTGCTTAGGAAAGTGACAGGAACAGTAGCTCCTCTTCAGTCCAATACACTGTACTTGCTGGGAACAGACGATAGTGCTATTTGAACTGTGTATGGCAATGGGAGCGCAATAGTGACTTTCCTAACCAGAAAACAACTCTTGCTCCTAGGTCCAGAAACTGCATGTGATTCAACTCCATTTAGGACTGGGAAACAAATGCTAGCTCGCCTTAAAAGAAACACACTCTGCTTTTGAGAAAAGAGCACTCTTCTACTCTATTGTGTTTCCTATGGGGTCCGAACATTGAGCTTTCTCAGAACAAAAGAACTGTGCTTCCTACACACACGGCCATATCTAGTTCAATTCTGCTTAGGAACCTGACAAGAACAGTAGATTCTCTTCAGTCCGATACACTGTACATGCTGGGAACCGACGCCAATGCTATTTGCCCTGTGTATGACAATGGGAGCGCAATAGTGACTCTTCTTACCAGAAAACAACTCTTGCTCATAGGACCTGAAACTGCATGTAACTCAACTCCATTTAGGACTGGGAAACAAACGCTAGCTCGCCTTACAAGAACCACACTCTGCTTTTGAGAAAAGAGCACTCTTCTACTCTACTGTGTTTCCTTCAGGCCCAGAACAGTCAGCTTTCTCAGAACAAAAGAACTGTGCTTCCTACACACACGGCCATATCTAGTTCAATTCTGCTTAGGAACCTGACAAGAACAGTAGATTCTCTTCAGTCCATTACACTGTACATGCTGGGAAACGACGCCAATGCTATTTGCCCTGTGTATGACAATGGGAGCGCAATAGTGACTCTTCTTACCAGAAAACAACTCTTGCTCATAGGACCTGAAACTGCATGTAACTCAACTCCATTTAGGACTGGGAAACAAACGCTAGCTCGCCTTACAAGAACCACACTCTGCTTTTGAGAAAAGAGCACTCTTCTACTCTACTGTGTATCCTATGTGTTCCGAAAACTGAGCTTCCTCAGAACAAAAAAACTGTGCTTCCTACACACGGGCCATGTCTAGTTCAACTCTGCTTAGGAAACTGACAAGAACAGTAGATCCTCTTCAGTCCAATACACTGTACTTGCTGGAAACAGACGCGAGTGCTATTTGCACTGTGTATGGCAAAGGGAGCACAATAGTGACTTTCCTTACTAGCAAACAACTCTTGCTGGTAGGACCAAAAACTGCATGTGATTCAACTCCATTTAGGACTGGGAAACAAACTCTAGCTCGCCTTAAAAGAAACACACTCTGCTTTTGAGAAAAGAGCACTCTTCTACTCTACTGTGTTTCCTATAGGGCCAGGACAGTGAACTTGCTCAGAAAAAAAAGAACTGTGCTTCCTACACACAGGGGCCATATGTAGTTCATCTCTGCTTAGGAAACTGACAAGAACAGTAGCTCCTCTTCAGTCCAATACACTGTACATGCTGGGAATAGATGCCAGTGCTATTTGCCCTGTGTATGGCAAAGGGAGCGCAATAGTGACTCTTTTTACAGAAAACAACTCTTGCTCCTACGACCAGAATCTGCATGTGATTCAACTCCATTTCTGACTGGAAAACAAACACTAGCTCGCCTTTCAAGAAACACAGTCTGCTTTTGAAAAAAGAACACTATTCTACTCTACTGTGGTTCCTATGGTTTCGCACAGTGAGCTTTCTCAGAACAAAAGAACTGTGCTTCTTATACACACGGGCCATATCTAGTTCAACTCCTCTTAGGAAACTGAAAAGAACAGTAGCTCCTCTTCAGTCCAATACACTGTACTTCCTGGGAACAGACGCGAGTGCTATTTGTACTGTGTATGGCAATGGGAGCGCAATAGTGACTTTCCTCACCAGAAAACAACTCTTGCTCGTACGACCAGAAACTGCATGTGATTCAACTCCATTTAGGATTGGGAAACAAACGCTAGCTCGTGTTACAAGAAACACACTCTGCTTTTGAGAAAAGAGCACTCTTCTACTCTACTGTGTTTCCTATGGGGTACGAACAGTGAGCTTGGTCAGAACAAAAGAACTGTGCTTCCTACACACACGGGCCATATCTGGTTCAACTCTGCTTAGGAAAGTGACAGGAACAGTAGCTCTTCTTCAGTCCAATACACTGTACTTGCTGGGAACAGACGATAGTGCTGTTTGAACTGTGTATGGCAATGGGAGCGCAATAGTGACTTTCCTAACCAGAAAACAACTCTTGCTCCTAGGTCCAGAAACTGCATGTGATTCAACTCCATTTAGGACCGGGAAACAAATGCTAGCTCGCCTTAAAAGAAGCACACTCTGCTTTTGAGAAAAGAGCACTCTTCTACTCTATTGTGTTTCCTATGGGGTCCGAACATTGAGCTTTCTCAGAACAAAAGAACTGTGCTTCCTACACACACGGCCATATCTAGTTCAATTCTGCTTAGGAACCTGACAAGAACAGTAGATTCTCTTCAGTCTGATACACTGTACATGCTGGGAACCGACGCCAATGCTATTTGCCCTGTGTATGACAATGGGAGCACAATAGTGACTCTTCTTACCAGAAAACAACTCTTGCTCATAGGACCTGAAACTGCATGTAACTCAACTCCATTTAGGACTGGGAAACAAACGCTAGCTCGCCTTACAAGAACCACACTCTGCTTTTGAGAAAAGAGCACTCTTCTACTCTACTGTGTTTCCTTCAGGCCCAGAACAGTCAGCTTGCTCAGAACAAAAGAACTGTGCTTCCTACACACAGGGGCCATATCTAGTACAACTCTGCTTAGGAAACTGACAAGAACAGTAGCTCCTCTTCTGTCCAATACACTGTATATGCTAGGAACAGATGCCAGTGCTATTTGCCCTGTGTATGACAATGGGAGCGCAATAGTGACTCTTCTTACCAGAAAACAACTCTTGAACGTAGGACCAGAAACTGCATGAGATTCAACTCCATTTCTGACTAGGAAACAAACACTAGCTCGCCTTTCAAGAAACACAATCTGCTTTTGAGAAAAGAGCACTCTTCTACTTTACTGTGTATCCTACGTGTTCCGAACACTGAGCTTCCTCAGAACAAATGAACTGTGCTTCCTACACACGGGCCATGTCTAGTTCAACTCTGCTTAGGAAACTGACAAGAACAGTAGATCCTCTTCAGTCCAATACACTGTACTTGCTGGAAACACACGCGAGTGCTATTTGCACTGTGTATGGCAAAGGGAGCACAATAGTGACTTTCCTTACTAGCAATCAACTCTTGCTGGTAGGACCAAAAACTGCATGTGATTCAACTCCATTTAGGACTGGGAAACAAACTCTAGCTCGCCTTAAAAGAAACACACTCTGCTTTTGAGAAAAGAGCACTCTTCTACTCTACTGTGTTTCCTATAGGGCCAGGACAGTGAACTTGCTCAGAAAAAAAAGAACTGTGCTTCCTACACACAGGGGCCATATGTAGTTCATCTCTGCTTAGGAAACTGACAAGAACAGTAGCTCCTCTTCAGTCCAATACACTGTACATGCTGGGAATAGATGCCAGTGCTATTTGCCCTGTGTATGGCAAAGGGAGCGCGATAGTGACTCTTTTTACAGAAAACAACTCTTGCTCGTACGACCAGAATCTGCATGTGATTCAACTCCATTTCTGACTGGAAAACAAACACTAGCTCGCCTTTCAAGAAACACAGTCTGCTTTTGAGAAAAGAACACTATTCTATCTACTGTGGTTCATATGGTTTCGCCCTGTGAGCCCTCTCAGAACAAAAGAACTGTGCTTCTTATACACACGGGCCATATCTAGTTCACCTCCTCTTAGGAAACTGAAAAGAAGAGTAGCTCCTCTTCAGTCCAATACACTGTAATTCCTGGGAACAGACGCGAGTGCTATTTGTACTGTGTATGGCAATGGGAGCGCAATAGTGACTTTCCTTACCAGAAAACAACTCTTGCTCGTAGGACCAGAAACTGCATGTGATTCAACTCCATTTAGGACTGGGAACCAACGCTAGCTTGCCTTACAAGAAACACACTCTGCTTTTGAGAAAAGAGCACACTTCTACTCTACTGTGTTTCCTATAGTGCCAGAAGAGTGAGCTTGCTCAGAACAAAAGAAATGTGCTTCCTACACACACGGGCCATATCTAGTTCAACTCCTCTTAGGAAACTGACAAGAACAGTAGATCCTCTTTAGTCCAATACACTGTACTTGCTGGAAACAGACGCGAGTGCTATTTGTACTGTGTATGGCAATGGGAGCGCAATAGTGACTTTCCTTACTAGAAAACAACTCTTGCTGGTAGGACCAGAAACTGCATGGGATTCAACTCCATTTAGTACTGGGAAAAAAAAACGCTAGTTCGCCTTGCAAGAAACACACTCTGCTTTTGAGAAAAGAGCACTCATCTACTCTACTGTCTTTCCTATGGTGTCCGAACAGTGAGCTTGCTCAGAACAAAAGAACTGTGCTTCCTACACACACAGGCCATATCTAGTTCAACTCTGCTTAGGAAACTGACAAGAACAGTAGCTCCTCTTCAGTCCAATACACTGTACTTGCTGGGAACAGACGGGAGTGCTATTTGCACTGTGTATGGCAATGGGAGCGCAATAGTGACTCTTCTTATCAGAAAACTATTCTTGCTCATAGGACCAGAAACTGCATGTGATTCAACTCCTTTTAGGACTGGGAAACAAACGCCAGCTCGCCTTACAAGAAACACACTCTGCTTTTGAGAAAAGAGCACTCTTCTACTCTACTGTGTTTCTTATAGGGCCAGAACAGTGAGCTTGCTCAGAACAAAAGAACTGTACTTCGTACACACACAGGCCATATCTAGTTCAACTCTGCTTAGGAAACTGAGAAGAAAAGTAGCTCTTCTTCAGTCCAATACACTGTACATGCTGGGAACAGACGCGAGTGCAATTTGCACTGTGTATGGCAATGAGAGAACAATAGTGACATTCCTTACCAGAAAACAACTCTTGGTCATAGGACCAAAAACTGCATGTGATTCAACTCCATTTAGGACTGGGAAACAAACACTAGCTCGCCGTACAATAAACACACTCTGTTTTTGAGAAACAAGCACTCTTCTACTCTACTGTGTTTCCTATGATGTCCGAACAGTGAGCTTGCTCCGAACAAAAGAACTGTGCTTCCTACACACACGGGCCATATCTAGTTCAACTCTGCTTAGGAAACTGACAAGAACAGTAGATCCTCTTCAGTCCAATATACTGTACTTGCTGGGAACAGACACCAGTGCTATTTGTACTGTTTAGGGCAATGGGAGCACAATAGTTACTCTTCTTAACAGAAAAAAGTTCCTGCTCGTAGGACCAGGAACTGCATGGGATTCAACTCCATTTCTGACTGGAAAACAAACACTAACTAGCTTGCCTTTCCAGAAACATACTCTGCTTTTGATAAAAGACCACTCTTCTACTCTTCTGTGTTTCCCATGTAGTCCGAAGAGTGAGCTTGCTCAGAACAAAAGAACTGTGCTTCCTACACACACGGGCCATATCTAGTTCAACTCTGCTTAGGAATCTGAGAAGAACAGTAGCTCCTACTCAGTCCAATACACTGTACTTGCTGGGAACAGACGCGAATGCTATTTGCACTATGTATGGCAATGGGAGCGCAATAGTGACTTTCCTTACCAGAAAACAACTCTTGCTCGTACGACCAGAAACTGCATGTGATTCAACTCCATTTAGGATTGGGAAACAAACGCTAGCTCGTGTTACAAGAAACACACTCTGCTTTTGAGAAAAGAGCACTCTTCTACTCTACTGTGTTTCCTACGGTGTACGAACAGTGAGCTTGCTCTGAACAAATGAACTGTGCTTCCTTCACACACGGGCCATATCTGGTTCAACTCTGCTTAGGAAAGTGACAGGAACTGTATCTCCTCTTCAGTCCAATACACTGTACTTGCTGGGAACAGACGCAAGTCCTATTTGAACTGTGTATGGCAATGGGAGCGCAATAGTGACTTTCCTAACCAGAAAACAACTCTTGCTCCTAGGTCCAGAAACTGCATGTGATTCAACTCCATTTAGGACTGGGAAACAAATGCTAGCTCGCCTTAAAAGAAACACACTCTGCTTTTGAGAAAAGAGAACTCTTCTACTCTATTGTGTTTCCTATGGGGTCTGAACATTGAGCTTTCTCAGAACAAAAGAACTGTGCTTCCTACACACACGGCCATATCTAGTTCAATTCTGCTTAGGAACCTGACAAGAACAGTAGATTCTCTTCAGTCCATTACACTTTACATGCTGGGAACCGACGCCAATGCTATTTGCCCTGTGTATGACAATGGGAGTGCAATAGTGACTCTTCTTACCAGAAAACAACTCTTGCTCATAGGACCTGAAACTGCATGGGATTCAACTCCATTTAGGAATGGGAAACAACTGCTACCTCGCCTTACAAGAAACACACTCTGCTTTTGAGAAAAGAGCACTCTTCTACTCTACTGTGTTTCCTATAGGGCCAAGACAGTGAACTTGCTCAGAAAAAAAGAACTGTAATTCTTACACACAGGGGCCATATGTAGTTCATCTCTGCTTAGGAAACTGACAAGAATAGTAGCTCCTCTTCAGTCCAATACACAGTACATTCTGGGAACAGATGCCAATGCTATTTGCCCTGTGTATGTAAATGGGAGCACAATTGTGACTCTTCTTACCAGAAAACAACTCTTGCTCATAGGACCAGAAACTGCATGTGATTCAACTCCATTTCTGACTGGGAAACAAACGCTAGCTCGCCTTACAAGAACCACACTCTGCTTTTGAGAAAAGAGCACTCTTCTACTCTACTGTGTTTCCTTTAGGCCCAGAACAGTCAGCTTGCTCAGAACAAAAGAACTGTGCTTCCTACACACAGGGGCCATATCTAGTTCAACTCTGCTTAGGAAACTGTCAAGAACAGTAGCTCCTCTTCAGTCCAATACACTGTACATGCTGGGAACAGATGGCAGTGCTATTTGCCCTGTGTATGACAATGGGACCGCAATAGTGTCTCTTCTTACCAGAAAACAACACTTGCTCGTAGGACCAGAAACTGCATGGGATTCAACTCCATTTCTGACTAGGAAACAAACACTAGCTCGCCTTTCAAGAAACACAATCTGCTTTTGAGAAAAGAGCACTCTTCTACTCTACTGTGTATCCTATGTGTTCCGAACACTGAGCTTGCTCAGAACTAATGAACTGTGATTCCTACACACGGGCCATATCTAGTTCAACTCTGCTTAGGAAACTGACAAGAACAGTAGATCCTCTTCAGTCCAATACACTGTACTTGCTGGAAACACACGCGAGTGCTATTTGCACTGTGTATGGCAAAGGGAGCACAATAGTGACTTTCCTTACTAGCAAACAACTCTTGCTGGTAGGACCAAAAACTGCATGTGATTCAACTCCATTTAGGACTGGGAAACAAACTCTAGCTCGCCTTAAAAGAAACACACTCTGCTTTTGAGAAAAGAGCACTCTTCTACTCTACTGTGTTTCCTATAGGGCCAGGACAGTGAACTTGCTCAGAAAAAAAAGAACTGTGTTTCCTACACACAGGGGCCATATGTAGTTTATCTCTGCTTAGGAAACTGAGAAGAACAGTAGCTCCTCTTCAGTCCAATACACTGTACATGCTGGGAACAGATGCCAGTGCTATTTGCCCTGTGTATGGCAAAGGGAGCGCAATAGTGACTCTTTTTACAGAAAACAACTCTTGCTCGTACGACCAGAATCTGCATGTGATTCAACTCCATTTCTGACTGGAAAACAAACACTAGCTCGCCTTTCAAGAAACACAGTCTGCTTTTGAGAAAAGAACACTCTTCTACTCTACTGTGGTTCCTATGGTGTCGCACAGTGAGCTTTCTCAGAACAAAAGAACTGTGCTTCTTATACACACGGGCCATATCTAGTTCAACTCCTCTTAGGAAACTGAGAAGAACAGTAGCTCCTCTTCAGTCCAATACACTGTACTTCCTGGGAACAGACGCGAGTGCTATTTGTACTGTGTATGGCAATGGGAGCGCAATAGTGACTTTCCTTACCAGAAAACAACTCTTGCTCATAGGACCAGAAACTGAATGTGATTCAACTCCATTTAGGACTGGGAACCAACGCTAGCTTGCCTTACAAGAAACACACTCTGCTTTTGAGAAAAGAGCACTCTTCTACTCTACTGTGTTTCCTATAGGGCCAGAACAGTGAGCTGGCTCAGAACAAAAGAACTGTGCTTCCTACACACACGGGCCATATCTAGTTCAACTCCTCTTAGGAAACTGACAAGAACAGTAGATCCTCTTCAGTCCAATACACTGTACTTGCTGGAAACAGACGCGAGTGCTATTTGTACTGTGTATGGCAATGGGAGCACAATAGTCACTTTCCTTACTAGCAAACAACTCTTGCTGGTAGGACCAAAAACTGCATGGGATTCAACTCCATTTAGGACTGGGAAAAAAACGCTAGCTCGCCTTACAAGAAACATACTCCGCTTTTGAGAAAAGAGCACTCTTCTACTCTACTGTGTTTCCTATAGGGCCAGGACAGTGAACTTGCTCAGAAAAAAAGAACTGTGCTTCCTACACAAAGGGGCCATATCTAGTTCATCTCTGCTTAGGAAACTGAGAAGAACAGTAGCTCCTCTTCATTCCAATACACTGTACATGCTGGGAACAGATGCCAGTGCTATTTGCCCTGAGTATGTTAATGGGAGCGCAATAGTGACTTTCCTTACCAGAAAACAACTCTTGCTCGTAGGAACAGAAACTGCATGTTATTCAACTCCATTTAGGACTGAGAAACAAACGCTAGCTCGCCTTACAAGAAACACACTCCGCTTTTGAGAAAAGGGCACGCTTCTACTCTACTGTGTTTCCTATGGGGTCTGAACAGTGAGCTTGCTCAGAACAAAAGAACTGTGCTTCCTACACACACGGCCATATCTAGTTCAATTCTGCTTAGGAAACTGACAAGAACAGTAGATCCTCTTCAGTCCAATACACTGTACTTGCTGGGAACAGACGCCATCGCTGTTTACCCTGTGTATGACAATGGGAGCGCAATAGTGACTCTTCTTACCAGAAAACAACTCTTGCTCATAGGACCAGAAACTGCATGAAACTCAACTCCATTTAGGACTGGGAAACAAACGCTAGCTCGCCTTACTAGAAACACTCTGCTTTTGAGAAAAGCGCACTCTTCTACTCTACTGTGTTTCCTATGGGGTCCGAACAGTGAGCTTGCTCAGAACAAAAGAACTGTGCTTCCTACACACATGGGCCATGTCTAATTCAACTCTGCTTAGGAAACTGACAGGAACAGTAGCTCCTCTTCAGTCCAATACAGTGTACTTGCTGGGAACAGACGCGAGTGCTATTTGTACTGTGTATGGCAATGGGAGAGCAATAGTGACTCTTCTTACCAGAAAACAACTCTTGCTCGTAGGACCACAAACTGCATGTGACTGAATTCCATTTAGGACAGGGAAACAAAAGCCTGTTCGCCTTACAAGAAACACACTCTGCTTTTGAGAAAAGAGCACTCTTATACTCTACTGTGTTTCTTATAGGGCCAGAACAGTGAGCTTGCTCAGAACAAAAGAACTGTACTTCCTACACACACGGGCCATATCTAGTTCAACTCTGCTTAGGAAACTGACAAGAAAAGTAGCTCTTCTTCAGTCCAATACACTGTACATGCTGGGATCAGACGCGAGTGCAATTTGCACTGTGTATGGCAATTAGAGCACAATAGTGACATTCCTTACCAGAAAACAACTCTTGCTCATAGGACCAAACTGCATGTGATTCAACTCCATTTAGGACTGGGAAACAAACGCTAGCTCGCCTTAAAAGAAACACACTCTGCTTTTGAGAAAAGAGCACTCTTCTACTCTACTGTGTTTCCTATGGGATCTGAAAAGTGAGCTTTCTCAGAACAAAAGACCTGTGCTTCCTACACACACGGGCCATATCTGGTTCAACTCTGCTTAGGAAACTAACAAGAAGAGTAGCTCCTATTCAGTCCAATACACTGTACTTGCTGGGAACAGACGCAAGTGCTATTTGAACTGTGTATGGCAATGGGAGCACAATAGTGACTTTCCTTACCAGAAAACATCTCTTGCTCGTAGGACCAGAAACTGCATGTGATTCAACTCCATTTAAGACTGGGAAACAAACGCTAGGTAGCCTTACAAGAAACACACTCTGCTTTTGAGAAAAGAGCACTCTTCTACTCTATTGTGTTTCCTATGGGGTCCGAACAGTGAGCTTGCTCTGAAAAAAAGAACTGTGCTTCCTACACACATGGCCAGATCTAGTTCAATTCTGCTTAGGAACCTCACAAGAACAGTAGATTCTCTTCAGTCCAATACACTGTACATGCTGGGAACCGACGCCAGTGCTATTTGCCCTGTGTATGACAAAAATGGAGCACAATAGTAACTCTTCTTACCAGAAAACCACTCTTGCTCATAGGAATAGAAACTGCGTGTGATTCAACTCCATTTAGACTGGGAAACAAATGGTAGCTCGCCTTACAAGAAACACACTCTGCATTTGAGAAAAGAGCACTCTTCTACTCTAATGTGTTTCTTATTGGGTCCGAACAGTGAGCTTGCTCAGAACAAAAGAACTGTGCTTCCTACACACATGGCCATATCTAGTTCAATTCTGCTTAGGAACCTGACAAGAACAGTAGATTCTCTTCAGTCCAATACACTGTACATGCTGGGAACCGACGCCAGTGCTATTTGCACTGTGTATGGCAATGGGAGCGCAATAGTGACTCTTCTTATCAGAAAACTACTCTTGCTCATAGGACCAGAAACTGCATGTGATTCAACTCCATTTAGGACTGGGAAACAAACGCCAGCTCGCCTTACTAGAAACACAGTCTGCTTTTGAGAAAAGAGCACTCTTCTACTCTACTGTGTTTCTTACAGGGCCAGAAGAGTGAGCTTGCTCAGAACAAATGAACTGTACTTCCTACACACGGGCCATATCTAGTTCAACTCTGCATAGGAAACAGAGAATAAAAGTAGCTCTTCTTCAGTCCAATACACTGTACATGCTGGGAACAGAAGCGAGTGCAGTTTGCACTGTGTATGGCAATGAGAGCACAATAGTGACATTCCTTACCGGAAAACAACTTTTGCTCATAGGACCAAAAACTGCATGTGATTCAACTCCATTTAGGACTGTGAAAAAAACGCTAGCTCGCCTTACAAGAAACACACTCTGCTTTTGAGAAAAGAGCACACTTCTACTCTACTGTGTTTCCTATAGGGAAAGAACAGAGAGCTTGCTCAGAACAAAAGAACTGTGCTTCCTACATACACGGCCATATCTAGTTCAATTCTGCTTAGGAAACTGACAAGACCAATAGATCCTTTTCAGTCCATTACACTGTACATGCTGGGAACAGACGTGAGTGATATGTGCCCTGTGTATGACAATGGGAGCCCAATAGTGACTCTTCTTACCAGAAAACTACTCTTGTTCATTGGACCAAAAACTGCATGTGACTGAAATCCATTTAGGACTGGGAAACAAACGCTAGATTGCCTTACAAGAAACACACTCTGCTTTTGAGAAAAGAGCACTCTTCCACTCTACTGTGTTTCCTATGGGGTCCGAAAAGTGAGCTTGCTCAGAACAAAAGAACTGTGCTTCCTACACACACGGGCCATATCTAGTACAACTCTGCTTAGGAACCTGTCAAGAACAGTAGATCCTCTTCAGTCCAATACACTGTACATGCTGGGAACCGACGCCAGTGCTATTTGCCCTGTGTATGACAATGGGAGCACAATGGTGACTCTTCTTACCAGAAAACAACTCTTGCTCATAGGAACAGAAACTGCATGTGATTCAACTCCATTTAGGACTGGGAAACAAACGCTAGCTCGACTTACAAGAAACACACTCTGCTTTTGAGAAAATGGCACTCTTTTACTCTACTGTGTTTCCTATGGGGTCCGAACAGTGAGCTTGCTCAGAACAAAAGACTTGTGCTTCCTACACACACGGGCCATATCTGGTTCAACTCTGCTTAGGAAACTGACAAGAACAGTAGCTCCTCTTCAGTCCAATACACTGTACTTGCTGGGAACAGACGCAAGTGCTATTTGAACTGTGTATGTCAATGGGAGCGCAATAGTGACTTTCCTTACCAGAAAACATCTCTTGCTCGTAGGACCAGAAACTGCATGTGATTCAACTCCATTTAAGACTGGGAAACAAACGCTAGCTCGCCTTTCAAGAAACACACTCTGCTTTTGAGAAAAGAGCACTCTTCTACTCTATTGTGTTTCCTATGTGTCCGAACAGTGAGCTTGCTTAGAACAAAAGAACTGTGCTTCCTACAAACATGGGCCATATCTGGTTCAACTCCTCTTAGGAAAATGACAAGAACATTAGCTCCTTTTCAGTCCAATACACTGTACTTGCTGGGAACAGACGCGAATGCTATTTGCAATGTGTATGGCAATGGGAGCGCAATAGTGACTCTTCAAATCAGAAAACTACTCTTGCTCGTAATACCAGAAACTGCATGTGATTCAACTCCATTTAGGACTGGAAAACAAATGCTAGCTTGCCTTACAAGAAACACACTCTGCTTTTGAGAAAAGAGCACTCTTCTACTCTACTGTGTTTCTTATAGGGCCAGAACAGTGAGCTTGCTCAGAACAAAAGAACTGTACTTCCTACACACACTGGCCATATCTAGTTCAACTCTGCTTAGGAAACTGAGAAGAAAAGTAGCTCTTCTTCAGTACAATACACTGTACATGCTGGGAACAGACGCGAGTGCTATTTGCACTGTGTATGGCAATGAGAGCACAATAGTGACATTCCTTACCAGAAAACAACTCTCGCTCATAGGACCAAAAACTGCATGTGATTCAACTCCATTGAGGACTGGAAAACAAACACTAGCTCGCCTTACAAGAAACACACTCTGCTTTTCAGAAACGAGCACTCTTCTACTCTACTGTGTTTCCTATGGGGTCCAAACAGTGAGCTTGCTCCGAACAGAAGAACTGTGCTTCCTACACACACGGACCATATCTAGTTCAACTCTGCTTAGGAACCTGACAAGAACAGTAGATCCTCTTCAGTCCAATAAACTGTACATGCTGGGAACCGACGCCAGTGCTATTTGCCCTGTGTATGACAATGGGAACGCAATAGTGACTCTTCTTACCAGAAAACAGTTCTTGCTCATAGGAACAGAAACTGCATG
Organism: Peromyscus eremicus; assembly: GCF_949786415.1. Lineage (NCBI taxonomy): Eukaryota > Metazoa > Chordata > Mammalia > Rodentia > Cricetidae > Peromyscus > Peromyscus eremicus. The sequence goes on along the minus strand of NW_026737287.1, from coordinate 5,262 downwards.
TGATTCAACTCCATTTAGGACTGGGAAACAAACGCTAGCTCGCCTTACAAGAAACACACTCTGCTTTTGAGAAAAGGGCACTCTTCTACTCTACTGTGTTTCCTATGGGGTCCGAACAGTGAGCTTGCTCAGAACAAAAGACCTGTGCTTCCTACACACACGGGCCATATCTGGTTCAACTCTGCTTAGGAAACTGACAAGAACAGTAGATCCTCTTCAGTCCAATACACTGTACATGCTAGGAACCGACGCCAGTGCTATTTGCCCTGTGTATGAAAATGGGAGTGCAATAGTGACTCTTCTTACCAGAAAACAACTCTTGCTCATAGGACAAAAAACTGCATGTGATTCAACTCTACTTAGGACTGGGAAACAAACGCTAGCTCGCCTTACAAGAAACACACACTGCTTTTGAGAAAAGGGCACGCTTCTACTCTACTGTGTTTCCTATGGGGTTCGAACAGTGAGCTTGCTCAGAACAAAAGAACTGTGCTTCCTACACACACGGCCATATCTAGTTCAATTCTGCTTAGGAACCTGACAAGAAAAGTAGATCCTCTTCAGTCCAATACACTGTACTTGCTGGGAACAGACGCGAGTGCTATTTGCACTGTGTATGGCAATGAGAGCACAATAGTGACATTCCTTACCAGAAAACAACTCTTGCTCACAGGACCAAAAACTGCATGTGATTCAACTCCATTTAGGAATGGAAAACAAACGCTAGCTCGCCTTACAAGAAACACACTCTGCTTTTCAGAAACGAGCACTCTTCTACTCTACTGTGTTTCCTATGCCTTCAGAACAGTGAGCTTGCTCCGAACAAAAGAACTGTGCTTCCTACACACACGGGCCATATCTAGTTCAACTCTGCTAAGAACCTGACAAGAACAGTAGATCCTCTTCAGTCCAATACACTGTACATGCTGGGAACCAACGCCAGTGCTATTTGCCCTGTGCATGACAATGGGAACGCAATAGTGACTCTTCTTACCAGAAAACAACTCTTGCTCATAGGAACAGAAACTGCATGTGATTCAACTCCATTTAGGACTGGGAAACAAACGCTAGCTCGCCTGACAAGAAACACACTCTGCTTTTGAGAAAAGGGCACTCTTCTACTCTACTGTGTTTCCTATGGGGTCCGAACAGTGAGCTTGCTCAGAACAAAAGACCTGTGCTTCCTACACACACGGACCATATCTGGTTCAACTCTGCTTAGGAAACTGACAGGAACAGTAGATCCTTATCAGTCCAATACCCTGTACTTGCTGGGAACAGACGCAAATGCTATTGAACTGTGTATGGCAATGGGAGCGCAATAGTGACTTTCCTTACCAGAAAACATCTCTTGCTCGTAGGACCAGAAACTGCATGTGATTCAACTCCATTTAAGACTGGGAAACAAACGCTAGCTAGCCTTAAAAAAACACACTCTGCTTTTGAGAAAAGAGCACTCTTCTACTCTACTGTGTTTCCTATAGGGCCAGGACAGTTAACTTGCTCAGAAAAAAGAACTGTGCTTCCTACACAAAGGGGCCATATCTACTTCATCTCTGCTTAGGAAACTGACAAGAACAGTAGCTCTTCTTCAGTCCAATACACTGTACATGCTGGGAACAGATGCCAGTGCTATTTGCCCTGAGTATGTTAATGGGAGCGCAATAGTGACTCTTCTTACCAGAAAACAACTCTTGCTCGTACAACCAGAATCTGCATATGATTCAACTCCATTTAGGACTGGGAAACAAATGCTAGCTCGCCTTACAAGAAACACACTCTGCTTTTGAGAAAAAGCACTCTTCTACTCTACTGTGTTTCCTATGGGGTCCGAACAGTGAGCTTGCTCAGAACAAAAGAACTGTGCTTCCAACACACACGGGCCATATGTAGTTCAACTCTGCTTAGGAAACTGACAAGAACAGTAACTCCTCTTCAGTCCAATACACTGTACTTGCTGGCAACAGACGCTAGTGCTATTTGTACTGTGTATGGCAATGGGAGCGCAATAGTGACTTTCCTTACCAGAAAACAACTCTTGCTCGTAGGACCAGAAACTGCATGTGATTCAACTCCATTTAGGACTGGGAACCAACGCTAGCTTGCCTCACAAGAAACACACTCTGCTTTTGAGAAAAGAGCACTCTTCTACTCTACTGTGTTTCCTACAGGGCCAGAACAGTGAGCTTGCTCAGAACAAAAGAACTGTGCTTCCTACACACACAGGCCATATCTAGTTCAACTCTGCTTAGGAAACTGACAAGAATAGTAGATCCTCTTCAGTCCAATAACTGTACTTGCTGGAAACAGACGCCAGTGTATTTGCACTGTGTATGGCAATGGGAGCACAATAGTGACTTTCCTTACTAGCAAACAACTCTTGCTGGTAGGACCAAAAACTGCATGTGATTCAACTCCATTTAAGACTGGGAAACAAACGCTAGCTCGCCTTGCAAGAAACATACTCTGCTTTTGAGAAAAGAGCACTCTTCTACTCTACTGTGTTTCCTATAGGGCCAGGACAGTGAACTTGCTCAGAAAAAAGAACTGTGCTTCCTACACAAAGGGGCCATATCTACTTCATCTCTGCTTAGGAGACTGACAAGAACAGTAGCTCTTCTTCAGTCCAATACACTGTGAATGCTGGGAACAGATGCCAGTGCTATTTGCCTCAGTATGTTAATGGGAGCGCAATAGTGACTCTTCTTACCAGAAAACAACTCTTGCTCGTACGACCAGAATCTGCATATGATTCAACTCCATTTAGGATTGGGAAACAAATGCTAGCTCGCCTTACAAGAAACACACTCTGCTTTTGAGAAAAAGCACTCTTCTACTCTACTGTGTTTCCTATGGGGTCCGAACAGTGAGCTTGCTCAGAACAAAAGAACTGTGCCTCCTACACACACGGGCCATATGTAGTTCAACTCTGCTTAGGAAACTGACAAGAACAGTTGCTCCTCTTCAGTCCAATACACTGTACTTGCTGGGAAAAGACGTGAGTGCTATTTGCACTGTATACAGCAATAAGTGCAGAATAGTGAATCTTCTTACCAGAAAACAACTCTTGCTCTTAGGACCAGAAACTGCATTTGATTCAATCCACTTAGGACTGGGAAACAAACGCTAGCTCGCCTTACAAGAAACACGCTCTGCTTTTGAGAATAGGGCACACATCTACTCCACTGTGTTTTCTATTGTGTCCAAACAGTGAGCTTGCTCAGAAAAAAAGAACTGTGCTTCCTACACACACGGGTCATATCTAGTTCAACTCTGCTTAGGAAACTGACAAGAACAGTAGCTCCTCTTCAGTCCAATACACTGTATTTGCCGGGAACAGACGCGACTGCTATTTGCACTGTGTATGGCAATGGGAGCGCAATAGTGACTCTTCTTATCAGAAAACAACTCTTGCTCGTAGGACCGGAAACTGCATGGGATTCAACTCGAATTCTAACTGGGAAACAAACACTAGCTCGCCTTACAAGAAACACACTCTGCTTTTGAGAAAAGAGCACTCTTCTACTCTACTGTGTTTCCTATGGGATCCGAACAGTGAGCTTGCTCAGAACAAAAGAACTGTGCCTCCTACACACACGGGCCATATCTAGTTCTACTCTGCTTAGGAAACTGACAAGAACATTAGCTCCTCTTCAGTCCAATACACTGTACTTGCTGGGAACAGACGCCAGTGCTATTTGCACTGTGTATGACAATGGGAGCGCAATAGTGACTCTTCTTACCAGAAAACAACTCTTGCTCGTAGGTCCAGAAACTGCATGGGATTCAACTCCATTTAGGACTGTGAAAAAAACGCTAGCTCGCCTTACATGAAACACACTCTGCTTTTGAGAATAGAGCACTCTTCTTCTCTACTGTGTTTCCTATGGGGTCCAAACAGAGAACTTGCTCAGAACAGAAGAACTGTGCTTCCTACACCCGGGCCATATCTAGTTCAACTCTGCTTAGGAAACTGACAAGAACAGTAGATCCTCTTCAGTCCAATACACTGTACTTGCTGGGAACAGACGCCAGTGCTATTTGCACTGTGTATGGTAAAGGGAGCACAATAGAGACTCTTCTTACCAGAAAACAACTCTTGGTCGTGGGACCAAAAACTGAATGTGTATTTCAACTCCATTTAGGACTGGGAAACAAACACTAGCTCGCCTTATAAGAAACACACTCTGCTTTTGAGAAAAGAGCACTCTTCTACTCTACTGGGTTTCCTCTGGGGTTCGAACAGTGAGCTTGCTCAGAAAAAAAGAACTGTGCTTCATACACACACGGGCCATATCTAGTTCAACTCTCCTTAGGAAACTGACAAGAACAGTAGCTCCTCTTCAGTCCAATACACTGTACTTGTTGGGAACAGACGCGCGTGCTATTTGTACTGTGTATGGCAATGGGAGCGCAATGGTGACTCTTCTTACCAGAAAACAACTCTTGCTCGTAGGACCAAAAACTGCATTTGATTCACCTCCATTTAGGACTGGGAAACAAACGCTAGCTAGGTTTACAAGAAACACACTCTGCTTTTGAGAAAAGAGTACTCTTCTACTTTCCTGTGTTTCCTATGGGATCCGAACAGTGAGCTTGCTCAGAACAAAAGAACTGTGCCTCCTACACACACGGGCCATATCTAGTTCAACTCTGCTTAGGAAACTGACAAGAATAGTAGATCCTCTTCAGTCCAATAACTGTACTTGCTGGAAACAGACGCGAGTGTATTTGCACTGTGTATGGCAATGGGAGCACAATAGTGACTTTCCTTACTAGCAAACAACTCTTGCTGGTAGGACCAAAAACTGCATGTGATTCAACTCCATTTAGGACTGGGAAACAAACGCTAGCTCGCCTTACAAGAAACATACTCTGCTTTTGAGAAAAGAGCACTCTTCTACTCTACTGTGTTTCTTATAGGGCCAGGACAGTGAACTTGCTCAGAAAAAAGAACTGTGCTTCCTACACAAAGGGGCCATATCTACTTCATCTCTGCTTAGGAAACTGACAAGAACAGTAGCTCTTCTTCAGTCCAATACACTGTACATGCTGGGAACAGATGCCAGTGCTATTTGCCCTGAGTATGTTAATGGGAGCGCAATAGTGACTCTTCTTACCAGAAAACAACTCTTGCTCGTACGACCAGAATCTGCATATGATTCAACTCCATTTAGGATTGGGAAACAAATGCTAGCTCGCCTTACAAGAAACACACTCTGCTTTTGAGAAAAAGCACTCTTCTACTCTACTGTGTTTCCT
>NW_026737286.1:0-45000 GCF_949786415.1 Peromyscus eremicus | reverse complement strand
GCCATATATAGTTCAATTCTGCTTAGGAAACTGAAAAGAACAGTAGCTCCTCTTCAGTCCAATACACTGGACATGCTGGGAACAGACGCCAGTGCTATTTGCCCTGTGTATGACAATTGAAGCGCAATAGTGACTCTTCTTACCAGAAAACAACTCTTGATCGTAGGACAAGAATCTGCATGTGATTCAACTCCATTTAGGACTGGGAAACAAACGCTAGCTCGCCTAACAAGAAACACACTCTGCTTTTGAGAAAAGAGCACTCTTCTACTCGACTGTGTATCCTATGGGGTCCGAACAATGAGCTTGCTCAGAACAAAAGAACTGTGCTTCCTACACACAGGGGCCATATCTAGTTCAACTCTGCTTAGGAAACTGAGAAGAACAGTAGCTCCGCTTCAGTCCAATACACTGTACTTTCTGGGAACAGATGCGAGTGCTATTTACACTGTGTATGGCAATGGGAGTGCAACAGTGACTTTATTACCAGAAAACAACTCTTGCTCGTAGGACCAAAAACTGCATGTGATTCAACTCCATTTAGGACTGGGAAACAAACGCTAGCTCGCCTTACAAGAAAGACATCTGATTTTGAGAAAAGAGCACTCTTCTACTCTACTGTGTATCCTATGGGGTCCGAACAGTGAGCTTGCTCAGAACAAAAGAACTGTGCTTCCTACACAGGGGCCATATCTAGTTCAACTCTGCTTAGGAAACTGACAAGAACAGTAGCTACGCATCAGTCCAATACACTGTACTTGCTGGGAACAGACGCGAGTGCTATTTGCAATGTGTATGGAAATGGGAGCGCAATAGTGACTTTCCTTACCAGAAAACAACTCTTGCTCGTAGGACCAGAAACTGCATGTGATTCAGCTCCATTTAGGATGGGAAACAAGTGCTAGCTCGCCTTACAAGAAACACACTCTGCTTTTGAGAAAAGAGCACTCGTCTACACTACTGTGTTTCCTATGGGGTCCGAACAGTGAGCTTGCTCAGAACAAATGAACTGTGCTTCCTACACACACGGACCATATGTAGTTCAACTCTGCTTAGGAAACTGACAAGAACAGTAGCTCCTATGCAGTCCAATACACTGTACTTGCTGGGAACAGAGGCGAGTGCTATTTGCACTGTGTATGGCAATAGGAGCACAATAGTGACCTTTCTTATCAGAAAACAACTCTTGCTCATAGGACCAGAAACTGCATGGGATTCAACTCCATTTCTGACTGGGAAACAAACACTAGCTCGCCTTTCAAGAAAGACACTCTGATTTTGAGAAAAGAGCACTCTTCTACTTTACTGTGTTTCCTATGGGGTCCGAATAGTGAGCTTGCTCAGAACAAAAGAACTGTGCTTCCTACACACAGGGGCCATATCTAGTTCAACTCTGCTTAGGAAACTGACAAGAACTGTAGCTCCGCTTCAGTCCAATACTCTGTACTTGCTGGGAACAGACGCGAGTGCTATTTGCACTGTGTATGGAAATGGGAGCGCAATAGTGACTTTCCTTACCAGAAAACAACTCTTGGTCGGAGGACCAAAAACTGCATGTGATTCAACTCCATTTAGGACTGGGAAACAAATGCTAGCTTTCCTTACAAGAAACACACTCTGCTTTTGAGAAAAGAGCACTCTTCTACTCTACTGTGTTTCCTAGGGGGTCTGAACAGTGAGCTTGCTCAGAACAAAAGAACTGTGCTTCTTACACACGCAGGCCATATCTAGTTCATTTCTGCTTAGGAAACTGACAAGAACAGTAGCTCCGCTTCAGTCCAATACACTGTACTTGCTGGGAACAGACGCGAGTGCTATTTGCACTGTGTATTGCAATGCGAGCGCAACAGTGACTTTATTACCAGAAAACAACTCTTGCTCGTAGGACCAAAAACTGCATGTGATTCAACTCCATTTAGGACTGGGAAACAAACGCTAGCTCGCCTTACAAGAAACACACTCTGCTTTTGAGAAAAGAGCACTCTTCTACTCTACTGTGTTTCCTATAGGGTCCGAATAGTGAGCTTGCTCAGAACAAAAGAACTGTGATTCCTACACACATGGGATATATCTCGTTCAACTCTGCTTAGGAAACTGACAAGAACAGTAGCTCCGCTTCAGTCCAATACACTGTACTTGCTGGGAACAGACGCGAGTGCTATTTGCACTGTGTATGTAAATGGACGGGCAATAGTGACTTTCCTTACCAGAAAACAACTCTTGCTCGTAGGACCAAAAACTGCATGTGATTCAACTCCATTTAGGACTGGGAAACAAACGCTAGCTCGCCTAAGAAGAAACACACTCTGCTTTTGAAAAAAGAGCACTCTTCTACTCGACTGTGTATCCTATGGGGTCCGAAGAGTGAGCTTTCTCAGAACAAAAGAACTGTGCTTCCTACACACACGGGCCATATCAAGTTCAACTCTGCTTAGGAAACTGACAAGAACAGTAGCTCCTCTTCAGTCCAATACACTGTACTTGCTGGGAACAGACACCAGTGCTATTTGCACTGTGTATGGCAATGGGAGTGCAATAGTGACTTTCCTTACCAGAAAACAACTCTTGCTCGTAGGACCAGAAACTGCATGTGATTCAGCTCCATTTAGGACAGGGAAACAAATGCTAGCTTGTCTTACAAGAAACACACTCTGCTTTTGAGAATAGAGCACTCTTCTACTCTACTGTGTTTCCTATAGTGTCCGAATAGTGAGCTTGCTCAGAACAAAAGAACTGTGTTTCCTACACACACGGGCCATATCTAGTTCAACTCTGCTTAGGAAACTGACAAGAACAGTAGCTCCTATTCAGTCCAATACACTGTACTTGCTGGGAGCAGACGCGAGTGCTATTTGCACTGAGTATGGAAATGGGAGCGCAATAGTGACTTTCCTTACCAGAAAACAACACTTGCTCGTAGGACCAAAAACTGCATGTGATTCAACTCCGTTTAGGACTGGGAAACAAATGCTAGCTCGCCTTACAAGAAACACACTCTGCTTTTGAGAAAAGAGCACTCTTCTACTCTACTGTGTTTCCTATAGGGCCAGAACAGTGAGCTTGCTCAGAAAAAAAGAACTGTGCTTCATACAAATACTGCCATATATAGTTCAATTCTGCTTAGGAAACTGAAAAGAACAGTAGCTCCTCTTCAGTCCAATACACTGTACATGCTGGGAACAGACGCCAGTGCTATTTGCCCTGTGTATGACAATGGAAGCGCAATAGTGACTCTTCTTACCAGAAAACAACTCTTGCTCGTAGGACAAGAATCTGCATGTGATTCAACTCCATTTAGGACTGGGAAACAAACGCTAGCTCGCCTAACAAGAAACACACTCTGCTTTTGAGAAAAGAGCACTCTTCTACTCGACTGTGTATCCTATGGGGTCCGAACAATGAGCTTGCTCAGAACAAAAGAACTGTGCTTCCTACACACAGGGGCCATATCTAGTTCAACTCTGCTTAGGAAACTGACAAGAACAGTAGCTCCGCTTTAGTTCAATACACTATTCTTGCTGGGAACAGATGCGAGTGCTATTTACACTGTGTATGGCAATTGGAGCGCAACAGTGACTTTATTACCAGAAAACAACTTTTGCTCGTAGGAACAAAAACTGGATGTGATTCAACTCCATTTAGGACTGGGAAACAAACGCTAGCTCGCCTAACAAGAAACACACTCTGCTTTTGAGAAAAGAGCACTCTTCTACTCTACTGTGTTTCCTAAGGGTTCCGAACATTGAGCTTGCTCAGAACAAAAGAACTGTGCTTCCTACACACACGGGCCATATCTAGTTCAACTCTGCTTAGGAAACTAACCAGAACAGTAGCTCCTCTTCAGTCCAATACACTGTACTTGCTGGGAACAGACGCGAGTGCTATTTGCACTGTGTATGGCAATGGGAGCACAATAGTGACTTTCCTTACCAGAAAATAACTCTTGCTCGTAGGACCAGAAACTGCATGTGATTCAGCTCCATTTAGGATGTGAAACAAATGCTAGCTCGCCTTACAAGAAACACACTCTGCTTTTGAGAAAAGAGCACTCGTCTACACTACTGTGTTTCCTATGGGGTCCGAACAGTGAGCTTGCTCAGAACAAATGAACTGTGCTTCCTACACACACGGACCATATGTAGTTCAACTCTGCTTAGGAAACTGACAAGAACAGTAGCTCCTATGCAGTCCAATACACTGTACTTGCTGGGAACAGGGGCGAGTGCTATTTGCACTGTGTATGGCAATAGGAGCACAATAGTGACCTTTCTTATCAGAAAACAACTCTTGCTCATAGGACCAGAAACTGCATGGGATTCAACTCCATTTCTGACTGGGAAACAAACACTAGCTCGCCTTACAAGAAAGACACTTTGATTTTGAGAAAAGAGCACTCTTCTACTTTACTGTGTTTCCTATGGGGTCCGAATAGTGAGCTTGCTCAGAACAAAAGAACTGTGCTTCCTACACACAGGGGCCATATCTAGTTCAACTCTGCTTAGGAAACTGACAAGAACTGTAGCTCCGCTTCAGTCCAATACACTGTACTTGCTGGGAACAGACGCGAGTGCTATTTGCACTGTGTATGGAAATGGGAGCGCAATAGTGACTTTCCTTACCAGAAAACAACTCTTGGTCGGAGGACCAAAAACTGCATGTGATTCAACTCCATTTAGGACTGGGAAACAAATGCTAGCTTGCCTTACAAGAAACACACTCTGCTTTTGAGAAAAGAGCACTCTTCTACTCTACAGTGTTTCCTAGGGGGTCTGAACAGTGAGCTTGCTCAGAACAAAAGAACTGTGCTTCTTACACACGCAGGCCATATCTAGTTCATCTCTGCTTAGGAAACTGACAAGAACAGTAGCTCCGCTTCAGTCCAATACACTGTACTTGCTGGGAACAGACGCGAGTGCTATTTGCACTGTGTATGGAAATGGGAGCGCAATAGTGACTTTCCTTACCAGAAAACACCTCTTGCTCGTAGGACCAAAAACTGCATGGGATTCAACTCCATTTCTGACTGGGAAACAAACACTAGCTCGCCTTACAAGAAACACACTCTGCTTTTGAGAAAAGAGCACTCGTCTACTCTACTGTGTTTCCTATGGAGTTCGAACAGTGAGCTTGCTCAGAACAAAAGTACTGTGCTTCCTACACACACGGGCCATGTCTAGTTCAAATCTGCTTAGGAAACTGACAAGAACTGTAGCTCCTCTTCAGTCCAATACACTGTACTTGCTGAGAACAGACGCGAGTGCTATTTGCACTGTGTATGGCAATAGGAGCACAATAGTGACTCTTCTTATCAGAAAACTACTCTTACTCATAGGACAAGAAACTGCATGGGATTCAACTCCATTTCTGACTGGGAAACAAACACTAGCTCGCCTTACAAGAAAGACTCTCTGATTTTGAGAAAAGAGCACTCATCTACTCTACTGTGTTTCCTATGGTGTCCGAATAGTGAGCTTGCTCAGAACAAAAGAACTGTGATTCCTACACACATGGGACATATCTCGTTCAACTCTGCTTAGGAAACTGACAAGAACAGTAGCTCCTCTTCAGTCCAATACACTGTACATGCTGGGAACATACGCCAGTGCTATTTGCCCTGTGTATGACAATTGAAGCGCAATAGTGACTCTTCTTACCAGAAAACAACTCTTGATCGTAGGACAAGAATCTGCATGTGATTCAACTCCATTTAGGACTGGGAAACAAACGCTAGCTCGCCTAACAAGAAACACACTCTGCTTTTGAGAAAAGAGCACTCTTCTACTCGACTGTGTATCCTATGGGTCCGAACAATGAGCTTTCTCAGAACAAAAGAACTGTGCTTCCTACACACAGGGGCCATATCTAGTTCAACTCTGCTTAGGAAACTGACGAGAACAGTAGCTCCGCTTTAGTCCAATATACTGTACTTGCTGGGAACAGATGCGAGTGCTATTTACACTGTGTATGGCAATTGGAGTGCAACAGTGACTTTATTACCAGAAAACAACTCTTGCTCGTAGGAACAAAAACTGCATGTGATTCAACTCCATTTAGGACTGGGAAACAAACGCTAGCTCGCCTAACAAGAAACACACTCTGCTTTTGAGAAAAGAGCACTCTTCTACTCTACTGTGTTTCCTAAGGGTTCCGAACATTGAGCTTGCTCAGAACAAAAGAACTGTGCTTCCTACACACACGGGCCATATCTAGTTCAACTCTGCTTAGGAAACTGACAAGAACAGTAGCTCTGCTTCAGTCCAATACACTGTACTTGCTGGGAACAGACGCGAGTGCTATTTGCACTGTGTATGGCAATGGGAGCGCAATAGTGACTTTCTTTACCAGAAAACAACTCTTGCTCGTAGGACCAGAAACTGCATGTGATTCAGCTCCATTTAGGACGGGAAACAGATGCTAGCTCGCCTTACAAGAAAGACACTCTGATTTTGAGAAAAGAGCACTCTTCTACTTTTCTGTGTTTCCTATGGGGTCCGAATAGTGAGCTTGCTCAGAACAAAAGAACTGTGCTTCCTACACACAGGGGCAATATCCAGTTCAACTCTGGTTAGGAAACTGACAATTACTGTAGCTCCGCTTCAGTCCAATACACTGTACTTGCTGGGAACAGACGCGAGTGCTATTTGCACTGTGTATGTAAATGGGAGCGCAATAGTGACTTTCCTTACCAGAAAACAACTCTTGGTCGTAGGACAAGAAACTGCATGTGATTCAACTCCATTTAGGACTGGGAAACAAACACTATCTTGCCTTACAAAAAACACACTCTGCTTTTGAGAAAAGAGCACTCTTCTACTCTACTGTGTTTTCTAGGGGGTCTGAACAGTGAGCTTGCTCAGAACAAAAGTACTGTGATTCCTACACAAACGGGCCTTATCTAGTTCATCTCTGCTCAGGAAACTGAGAAGAACAGTACCTCCGCTTCAGTCCAATACACTGTACTTGCTGGGAACAGATGCGAGTGCTATTTACACTGTGTATGGCAATGGGAGTGCAACAGTGACTTTATTACCAGAAAACAACTCTTGCTCGTAGGAGCAAAAACTGCATGTGATTCAACTCCATTTAGGAGTGGGAAACAAACGGTAGCTCGCCTTACAAGAAACACACTCTGCTTTTGAGAAAAGAGCAGTCTTCTACTCTACTGTGTTTCCTATGGGGTCCGAACAGTGAGCTTGCTCAGAACAAAAGAACTGTGCTTCCTACACACACGGGCCATATCTAGTTCAACTCTGCTTCGGAAACTGACAAGAACAGTAGCTCCGCTTCAGTCCAATACACTGTACTTGCTGGGAACAGATGCGAGTGCAATTTACACTGTATATGGCAATGGGAGCGCAACAGTGACTTTATTACCAGAAAACAACTCTTGCTCGTAGGACCAAAAACTGCATGTGCTTCAACTCCATTTAGGACTGGGAAACAAACTCTAGCTTGCCTTACAAGAAACCCACTCTGCTTTTGAGAAAAGAGCAGTCTTCTACTCTACTGTGTTTCCTATGGGGTCCGAACATTGAGCTTGCTCAGAACAAAAGAACTGTGCTTCCTACACACACGGGCCATATCTAGTTCAACTCTGCTTAGGAAACTGACAAGAACAGTAGCTCCTCTTCAGTCCAATACACTGTACTTGCTGGGAACAAACTCGAGTGCTATTGGCACTGTGTATGGCAATAGGAGCACAATAGTGTCTCTTCTTATCAGAAAACAACTCTTGCTCATAGGACCAGAAACTGCATGGGATTCAACTCCATTTCTGACTGGGAAACAAACACTAGCTCGCCTTACAAGAAAGACATCTGATTTTGAGAAAAGAACACTCTTCTACTCTACTGTGTATCCTATGGGGTCCGAACAGTGAGCTTGCTCAGAACAAAAGATCTGTGCTTCCTACACACAGGGGCCATATCTAGTTCAACTCTGCTTAGGAAACTGACAAGAACAGTAGCTACGCTTCAGTCCAATACACTGTACTTGCTGGGAACAGACGTGAGTGCTATTTGCACTGTGTATGGAAATGGGAGCGCAATAGTGACTTTCTTTACCAGAAAACAACTCTTGCTCGTAGGACAAGAAACTGCATGGGATTCAACTCCATTTCTAACTGGGAAACAAACACTAGCTCGCCTTACAAGAAGCACACTCTGCTTTTGAGAAAAGAGCACTCTTCTACTCTACTGTGTTTCCTATGGGGTCCGAACAGTCAGCATGCTCAGAACAAAAGAACTGTGCTTCCTACACACACGGGCCATATCTAGTTCAACACTGCTTAAGAAACTGACAAGAACAGTAGCTCCGCTTCAGTCCAATACACTGTACTTGCTGAAAACAGATGCGAGTGCTATTTGCACTGTGTATGGCAATGGGAGCGCAATAGTGACTTTATTACCAGAAAACAACTCTTGCTCGTAGGACAAAAAACTGGATGTGATTCAACTCCATTTATGACTGGGAAACAAATGCTAGCTCGCCTTACATGAAACACACTCTGCTTTTGAGAAAAGAGCAGTCTTCTACTCTACTGTGTTTCCTATGGGGTCCGAACAGTGAGCTTGCTCAGAACAAAAGAACTGGGCTTCCTACACACACGGGCCATATCTAGTTCAACTCAGATTAGGAAACTGACAAGAACAGTAGCTCCTCTTCAGTCCAATACACTGTACTAGCTGGGAACAGACGCGAGTGCTATTTGCCCTGTGTATGGAAATGGGAGCGCAATAGTGACTTTCCTTACCAGAAAACAACTCTTGCTCGTAGGACCAGAAATTGCATGGGATTCAACTTCATTTCTGACTGGGAAACAAACACTAGCTCGCCTTATAAGAAACACACGCTGCTTTTGAGAAAAGAGCACTCTTCTACTCTACTGTGTTTCCTATGGGGTCCGAACAGTGAGCTTGCTCAGAACAAAAGAACTGTGCTTCCTACAGACAGGGGACATAACTAGTTCAACTCTGCTTAGGAAACTGACAAGAATGGTAGCTCCTCTTCAGTCGAATACACTGTACTAGCTGGGAACTGACGCGAGTGCTATTTGCCCTGTGTATGGCAATAAGAGCACAATAGTCACTCTTCTTATCAGAAAACAACTCTTACTCATACGACAAGAAACTGCATGGGATTCAACTCCATTTAGGACTGGGAAACAAACACTAGCTCACCTTACAAGAAACACACTCTGCTTTTGAGAAAAGAGCACTCTTCTACTCTACTGTTTTTCCTATGGGGTCCGAACAGTGAGCTTGCTCAGAACAAAAGAACTGTGCTTCCTACAAATATGGACATATCTAGTTCAATTCTGCTTAGGAAACTGAAAAGAAGAGTAGATCCTCTTCAGTCCAATACACTGTACATGCTGGGAACAGACGCCAGGGCTATTTGCCCTCTGTATGACAATGAGAGCACAATAGTGACTCTTCTTACCAGAAAACAACTCTTGGTCGTAGGACCAGAAACTGTGTGTGATTCAACTCCATTTAGGACTGGAAAACAAACGCTAGCTCTCCTTACAAGAAACACACTCTGCTTTTGAGAAAAGAGCACTCTTCTACTCTACTGTGTATCCTATGGTGTCGGAACAGTGAGCTTGCTCAGAACAAAAGAACTGTGCTTCCTACACACAGGGGCCATATCTAGTTCAACTCTGCTTAGGAAATTGACAAGAACAGCAGCTCCTCTTCAGTCCAATACACTGTACTTGCTGGGAACAGACGCGAGTGCTATTTGCACTGTGTATGGCAATGGGAGTACAATAATGACTTTCCTTACCAGAAAACAACTCTTGCTCGTAGTACCAAAAACAGGATGTGATTCAACTCCATTTAGGACTGGGAAACAAACGCTAGCTTGCCTTACAAGAAACACACTCTGCTTTTGAGAAAAGAGCAGTCTTCTACTCTACTGTGTTTCCTATGGGGTCCGAACATTGAGCTTGCTCAGAACAAAAGAACTCTGCTTCCTACAAACAGGGGCCATATCTAGTTCAACTCTCCTTAGGAAACTGACAAGAACGGTAGCTCCTCTTCAGTCCAATACACTGTACTAGCTGGGAACAGATGCAAGTGCTATTTGCACTGTGTATGGCAATAGGAGAGCAATAGTGACTCTTCTTATCAGAAAACACCTCTTGCTCATAGGACCAGAAATTGCATGGGATTCAACTCCATTTCTGACTGGGAAACAAACACTAGCTCGCCTTATAAGAAACACACTCTGCTTTTGAGAAAAGAGCACTCTTCTACTCTAATGTCTTTTCTATGGGGTCCGAACAGTGAGCTTGCTCAGAACAAAAGAACTGTGCTTCCTACACACAGGGGCCATATCTAGTTCAACTCTGCTTAGGAAACTGACAAGAACAGTAGCTCCACTTCAGTCCAATACACTGTACTTGCTGGGAACAGACATCAGTGTTATTTGCCCTGTGTATGACAATGGGAGCGCAATAGTGACTCTTCTTACCAGAAAACAACTTTTGTTCGTAGGACCAAAAACTGCATGTGATTCAACTCCGTTTAGGACTGGGAAACAAATGCTAGCTCGCCTTACAAGAAACACACTCTGCTTTTGAGAAAAGAGCACTCTTCTACTCTACTGTGTTTCCTATAGGGCCAGAACAGTGAGATTGCTCAGAACAAGACAACTGTGCTTCATACAAATACTGCCATATCTAGTTAATTCTGCTTAGGACACTGAAAAGAACAGTAGCTCCTGTTCAGTGCAATACACTGTACATTCTGGGAACAGACGCCAGTGCTATTTGCCCTTTGTATGACAATGGGAGCGCAATAGTGACCCTTATTACCAGAAAACAACTCTTGCTCGTAGGACAAGAAACTGCATGTGATTCAACTCCATTTAGGACTGGGAAACAAACACTAGATCGCGTAACAAGAAACACACTCTGCTTTTGAGAAAAGAGCACTCTTCTACTCGACTGTGTATCCTATGGGGTCCGAACAGAGAGCTTGCTCAGAACAAAAGAACTGGGCTTCCTACACACACGGGCCATATCTAGTTCAACTCTGCTTAGGAAACTGACAAGAACAGTAGCTCTGCTTCAGTCCAATACACTGTACTTGCTGGGAACAGATGCGAGTGCTATTTACACTGTGTATGGCAATGGGAGCGCAACAGTGACTTTATTACCAGAAAACAACTCTTGCTCGTAGGACCAAAAACTGCATGTGATTCAACTCCATTTAGGACTGGGAAACAAACGCTAGCTCGCCTTACAAGAAACACACTCTGCATTTGAGAAAAGAGCACTCTTCTACTCTACTGTGTTTCCTATGGGGTCCGAACAGTGAGCTTGCTCAGAACAAAAGAACTGTGCTTCCTACACACACGGGCCATATCTAGTTCAACTCTGCTTAGGAAACTGACAAGAACGGTAGCTCCTCTTCTGTCCAATACACTGTACTAGCTGGGAACAGACGCGAGTGCTATTTGCACTGTGTATGGCAATAGGAGCACAATAGTGACTCTTCTTATCAGAAAACAACTCTTACTCATAGGACAAGAAACTGCATGTGATTCAACTCCATTTCTGACTGGGAAACAAACACTAGCTCGCCTTACAAGAAAGACTCTCTGATTTTGAGAAAAGAGCACTCTTCTACTCTACTGTGTTTCCTATGGGGTCCAAATAGTGAGCTTGCTCAGAACAAAAGAACTGTGCTTCCTACACAAAGGGGCCATATCTAGTTCAACTCTGCTTAGGAAACTGACAAGAACAGTAGCTCCGCTTCAGTCCAATACACTGTAATTGCTGGGAACAGTCGCGAGTGCTATTTGCACTGTGTATGGAAATGGGAGCACAATAATGACTTTCCTTACCAGAAAACAACTCTTGGTCGTAGGACCAAAAACTTCATGTGATTCAACTCCATTTAGGACGGGGAAACAAATGCCAGCTCGCATTACAAGAAACACACTCTGCTTTTTAGAAAAGAGCACTCTTCTACTCTAGTGTGTTTCTTTTTGGGCCAGAACAGTGAGCTTGCTCAGAACAAAAGAACTGTGCTTCATACAAATACTGCCATATATAGTTCAACTCTGCTTAGGAAACTGAAAAGAACAGTAGCTCCTGTTCAGTCCAATACACTGTACATGCTGGGAACAGACGCCAGTGCTAATTGCCCTGTGTATGACAATGGGAGAACAATAGTGACTCTTATTACCAGAAAACAACTCTTGCTCGTAGGACAAGAAACTGCATGTGATTCAACTCCATTTAGGACTGGGAAACAAACGCTAGCTCTCCTTACAAGAAACACACTCTGCTTTTGAGAAAAGAGCACTCTTACTCGACTGTGTATCCTTTGGGGTCCGAACAGTGAGCTTGCTCAGAACAAAAGAACTGTGCTTCCTACACAAAGGGGCCATAATTAGTTCAACTCTGCTTAGGAAACTGACAAGAACAGTAGCTCTTCTTCAGTCCAATACACTGTACTTGCTGGGAACAGACGCGAGTGCTATTGGCACTGTGTATGCAATGGGAGCGCAATAGTGACTTTCCTTACCAGAAAACAACTCTTGCTCGTAGGACCAGAAACTGCATGGGATTCAACTCCATTTCTGACTGGGAAACAAACACTAGCTCGCCTTACAAGAAACACACTCTGCTTTTGAGAAAAGAGCACTCTTCTACTCTACTGTGTTTCCTATAGGGCCAGAACAGTGAGCTTGCTCAGAACAAAAGAACTGTGCTTCATACAAATACTGCCATATCTAGTTCAATTCTCCTTAGGAAACTGAAAAGATCAGTAACTCCTCTTCAGTCAAATACACTGTACATGCTGGAAACAGATGCCAGAGCTATTTGCCCTGTGTATGACAATGGGAGCGCAATAGTGACTCTTATTACCAGAAAAAAACTCTTGCTCGTAGGACAAGAATCTGCATGTGATTCAACTCCATTTAGGACTGGGAAACAAACGCTAGCTCGCCTAACAAGAAACACCCTCTGCTTTTGAGAAAAGAGCACTCTTCTACTCTACTGTGTTTCCTATGGTGTCCGAACAGTGAGCTTGCTCAGAACAAAAGAACTGTGTTTCCTACACACACGGGCCATATCTAGTTCAACTCTGCTTAGGAAACTGACAAGAACGGTAGCTCCTCTTCAGTCCAATACACTGTACTAGCTGGGAACAGACGCGAATGCTATTTGCCCTGTGTATGGCAATAGGAGCACAATAGTGACTCTTCTTATCAGAAAACAACTCTTACTCATAGGACAAGAAACTGCATGGGGTTCAACTCCATTTCTGACTGGGAAACAAACATTAGCTCGCCTTACAAGAAACACACTCTGCTTTTGAGAAAAGAGCACTCTTCTACTCTACTGTTTTTCCTATTGGGTCCGAATAGTGAGCTTGCTCAGAACAAAAGAACTGTGCTTTCTACACACAGGGGCCATATCTAGTTCAACTGTGCTTCGGAAACTGACAAGAACAGTAGCTCCGCTTCAGTCCAATACACTGTACTTGCTGGGAACAGATGCGAGTGCAATTTACACTGTATATGGCAATGGGAGCGCAACAGTGACTTTATTACCAGAAAACAACTCTTGCTCCTAGGACCAAAAACTGCATGTGCTTCAACTCCATTTAGGACTGGGAAACAAACTCTAGCTTGCCTTACAAGAAACCCACTCTGCTTTTGAGAAAAGAGCAGTCTTCTACTCTACTGTGTTTCCTATGGGGTCCGAACGTTGAGCTTGCTCAGAACAAAAGAACTGTGCTTCCTACACACACGGGCCATATCTAGTTCAACTCTGCTTAGGAAACTGACAAGAACAGTAGCTCCTCTTCTGTCCAATACACTGTACTTGCTGGGAACAGACGCGAGTGCTATTGGCACTGTGTATGGCAATGGGAGCACAATAGTGACTTTCCTTACCAGAAAACAACTCTTGCTCGTAGGACCAGAAACTGCATGTGATTCAGCTCCATTTAGGACTGGGAAACAAATGCTAGCTCGCCTTACAAGAAAGACACTCTGCTTTTGAGAAAATAGCACTCTTCTACTCTACTGTGTTTCCTATGGGGTCCGAACAGTGAGCTTGCTCAGAACAAAAGAACTGTGCTTCCTACACACACGGACCATATGTAGTTCAACTCTGCTTAGGAAACTGACAAGAACAGTAGCTCCTATTCAGTCCAATACACTGTACTTGCTGGGAACAGACGCGAGTGCTATTTGCACTGTGTATGGCAATAGGAGCACAATAGTGACTCTTCTTATCAGAAAACAACTCTTGCTCATAGGACCAGAAACTGCATGGGATTCAACTCCATTTCTGACTGGGAAACAAACACTAGCTCGCCTTACAAGAAAGACACTCTGATTTTGAGAAAAGAGCACTCTTCTACTCTACTGTGTTTCCTATGGGGTCCGAATAGTGAGCTTGCTCAGAACAAAAGAACTGTGCTTCCTACACACAGGGGCCATATCTAGTTCAACTCTGCTTAGGAAACTGACAAAAACAGTAGCTCCGCTTCAGTCCAATACACTGTAATTGCTGGGAACAGTCGCGAGTGCTATTTGCACTGTGTATGGAAATGGGAGCAAAATAATGACTTTCCTTACCAGAAAACAACTCTTGGTCGTAGGACCAAAAATTGCATGTGATTCAACTCCATTTAGGACTGGGAAACAAATGCCAGCTCGCATTACAAGAAACACACTCTGCTTTTGAGAAAAGAGCACTCTTCTACTCTAGTGTGTTTCTTATTGGGCCAGAACAGTGAGCTTGCTCAGAACAAAAGAACTGTGCTTCATACAAATACTGCCATTTTAGTTCAACTCTGCTTAGGAAACTGAAAAGAACAGTAGCTCCTGTTCAGTCCAATACACTGTACATGCTGGGAACAGACGCCAGTGCTATTTGCCCTGTGTATGACAATGGGAGCGCAATAGTGACTCGTATTGCCAGAAAACAACTCTTGCTCGTAGGACAAGAAACTGCATGTGATTCAACTCCATTTACGACTGGGAAACAAACGCTAGCTCGCCTTACAAGAAAGACACTCTGCATTTGAGAAAAGAGCACTCTTCTACTCTACTGTGTTTCCTATGGGGTCCGAACAGTGAGCTTGCTCAGAACAAAAGAACTGTGCTTCCTACACACACGGGCCATATCTAGTTCAACTCTGCTTAGGAAACTGACAAGAACGGTAGCTCCTCTTCTGTCCAATACACTGTACTAGCTGGGAACAGACGCGAGTGCTATTTGCACTGTGTATGGCAATAGGAGCACAATAGTGACTCTTCTTATCAGAAAACAACTCTTACACATAGGACAAGAAACTGCATGTGATTCAACTCCATTTCTGACTGGGAAACAAACACTATCTCGCCTTACAAGAAAGACTCTCTGATTATGAGAAAAGAGCACTCTTCTACTCTACTGTGTTTCCTATGGGGTCCAAATAGTGAGCTTGCTCAGAACAAAAGAACTGTGCTTCCTACACACAGGGGCCATATCTAGTTCAACTCTGCTTAGGAAACTGACAAGAACAGTAGCTCCGCTTCAGTCCAATACACTGTAATTGCTGGGAACAGTCGCGAGTGCTATTTGCACTGTGTATGGAAATGGGAGCACAATAATGACTTTCCTTACCAGAAAACAACTCTTGGTCGTAGGACCAAAAACTTCATGTGATTCAACTCCATTTAGGACGGGGAAACAAATGCCAGCTCGCATTACAAGAAACACACTCTGCTTTTTAGAAAAGAGCACTCTTCTACTCTAGTGTGTTTCTTTTTGGGCCAGAACAGTGAGCTTGCTCAGAACAAAAGAACTGTGCTTCATACAAATACTGCCATATATAGTTCAACTCTGCTTAGGAAACTGAAAAGAACAGTAGCTCCTGTTCAGTCCAATACACTGTACATGCTTGGAACAGACGCCAGTGCTAATTGCCCTGTGTATGACAATGGGAGAACAATAGTGACTCTTATTACCAGAAAACAACTCTTGCTCGTAGGACAAGAAACTGCATGTGATTCAACTCCATTTAGGACTGGGAAACAAACGCTAGCTCGCCTAACAAGAAACACACTCTGCTTTTGAGAAAAGAGCACTCTTACTCGACTGTGTATCCTTTGGGGTCCGAACAGTGAGCTTGCTCAGAACAAAAGAACTGTGCTTCCTACACAAAGGAGCCATAATTAGTTCAACTCTGCTTAGGAAACTGACAAGAACAGTAGCTCTTCTTCAGTCCAATACACTGTACTTGCTGGGAACAGACGCGAGTGCTATTGGCACTGTGTATGCAATGGGAGCGCAATAGTGACTTTCCTTACCAGAAAACAACTCTTGCTCGTAGGACCAGAAACTGCATGGGATTCAACTCCATTTCTGACTGGGAAACAAACACTAGCTCGCCTTACAAGAAACACACTCTGCTTTTGAGAAAAGAGCACTCTTCTACTCTACTGTGTTTCCTATAGGGCCAGAACAGTGAGCTTGCTCAGAACAAAAGAACTGTGCTTCATACAAATACTGCCATATCTAGTTCAATTCTCCTTAGGAAACTGAAAAGATCAGTAACTCCTCTTCAGTCAAATACACTGTACATGCTGGAAACAGATGCCAGAGCTATTTGCCCTGTGTATGACAATGGGAGCGCAATAGTGACTCTTATTACCAGAAAAAAACTCTTGCTCGTAGGACAAGAATCTGCATGTGATTCAACTCCATTTAGGACTGGGAAACAAACGCTAGCTCGCCTAACAAGAAACACCCTCTGCTTTTGAGAAAAGAGCACTCTTCTACTCTACTGTGTTTCCTATGGTGTCCGAACAGTGAGCTTGCTCAGAACAAAAGAACTGTGTTTCCTACACACACGGGCCATATCTAGTTCAACTCTGCTTAGGAAACTGACAAGAACGGTAGCTCCTCTTCAGTCCAATACACTGTACTAGCTGGGAACAGACGCGAATGCTATTTGCCCTGTGTATGGCAATAGGAGCACAATAGTGACTCTTCTTATCAGAAAACAACTCTTACTCATAGGACAAGAAACTGCATGGGGTTCAACTCCATTTCTGACTGGGAAACAAACATTAGCTCGCCTTACAAGAAACACACTCTGCTTTTGAGAAAAGAGCACTCTTCTACTCTACTGTTTTTCCTAAGGGGTCCGAATAGTGAGCTTGCTCAGAACAAAAGAACTGTGCTTTCTACACACAGGGGCCATATCTAGTTCAACTGTGCTTCGGAAACTGACAAGAACAGTAGCTCCGCTTCAGTCCAATACACTGTACTTGCTGGGAACAGATGCGAGTGCAATTTACACTGTATATGGCAATGGGAGCGCAACAGTGACTTTATTACCAGAAAACAACTCTTGCTCGTAGGACCAAAAACTGCATGTGCTTCAACTCCATTTAGGACTGGGAAACAAACTCTAGCTTGCCTTACAAGAAACCCACTCTGCTTTTGAGAAAAGAGCAGTCTTCTACTCTACTGTGTTTCCTATGGGGTCCGAACATTGAGCTTGCTCAGAACAAAAGAACTGTGCTTCCTACACACACGGGCCATATCTAGTTCAACTCTGCTTAGGAAACTGACAAGAACAGTAGCTCCTCTTCTGTCCAATACACTGTACTTGCTGGGAACAGACGCGAGTGCTATTGGCACTGTGTATGGCAATGGGAGCACAATAGTGACTTTCCTTACCAGAAAACAACTCTTGCTCGTAGGACCAGAAACTGCATGTGATTCAGCTCCATTTAGGACTGGGAAACAAATGCTAGCTCGCCTTACAAGAAAGACACTCTGCTTTTGAGAAAATAGCACTCTTCTACTCTACTGTGTTTCCTATGGGGTCCGAACAGTGAGCTTGCTCAGAACAAAAGAACTGTGCTTCCTACACACACGGACCATATGTAGTTCAACTCTGCTTAGGAAACTGACAAGAACAGTAGCTCCTATTCAGTCCAATACACTGTACTTGCTGGGAACAGACGCGAGTGCTATTTGCACTGTGTATGGCAATAGGAGCACAATAGTGACTCTTCTTATCAGAAAACAACTCTTGCTCATAGGACCAGAAACTGCATGGGATTCAACTCCATTTCTGACTGGGAAACAAACACTAGCTCGCCTTACAAGAAAGACACTCTGATTTTGAGAAAAGAGCACTCTTCTACTCTACTGTGTTTCCTATGGGGTCCGAATAGTGAGCTTGCTCAGAACAAAAGAACTGTGCTTCCTACACACAGGGGCCATATCTAGTTCAACTCTGCTTAGGAAACTGACAAAAACAGTAGCTCCGCTTCAGTCCAATACACTGTAATTGCTGGGAACAGTCGCGAGTGCTATTTGCACTGTGTATGGAAATGGGAGCAAAATAATGACTTTCCTTACCAGAAAACAACTCTTGGTCGTAGGACCAAAAATTGCATGTGATTCAACTCCATTTAGGACTGGGAAACAAATGCCAGCTCGCATTACAAGAAACACACTCTGCTTTTGAGAAAAGAGCACTCTTCTACTCTAGTGTGTTTCTTATTGGGCCAGAACAGTGAGCTTGCTCAGAACAAAAGAACTGTGCTTCATACAAATACTGCCATTTTAGTTCAACTCTGCTTAGGAAACTGAAAAGAACAGTAGCTCCTGTTCAGTCCAATACACTGTACATGCTGGGAACAGACGCCAGTGCTATTTGCCCTGTGTATGACAATGGGAGCGCAATAGTGACTCGTATTGCCAGAAAACAACTCTTGCTCGTAGGACAAGAAACTGCATGTGATTCAACTCCATTTACGACTGGGAAACAAACGCTAGCTCGCCTTACAAGAAAGACACTCTGATTTTGATAAAAGAGCACTCTTCTACTCTACTGTGTTTCCTATGGTGTCCGAATAGTGAGCTTGCTCAGAACAAAAGAACTGTGCTTCCTACACACAGGGGCCATATCTAGTTCAACTCTGCTTAGGAAACTGACAAGAACAGTAGCTACGCTTCTGTCCAATACACTGTACTTGCTGGGAACAGACACGAGTGTTATTGGCACTGTGTATGTAAATGGGAGTGCAATAGTGACTTTCCTTACCAGAAAACAACTATTGGTCGTAGGACAAAAAACTGCATGTGAGTCAACTCCATTTAGGACTGGGAAACAAACGCTATCTCGCCTTACAAAAAACACACTCTGCTTTTGAGAAAAGAGCACTCTTCTACTCTACTGTGTTTTCTAGGGGGTCTGAACAGTGAGCTTGCTCAGAACAAAAGAACTGTGCTTCCTACACACACGGGCCATATCTAGTTCATCTCTGCTTAGGAAACTGACAAGAACAGTAGCTCCGCTTCAGTCCAATACACTGTACTTGCTGGGAACAGATGCGAGTGCTATTGGCACTGTGTATGCAATGGGAGCGCAATAGTGACTTTCCTTACCAGAAAACAACTCTTGCTCGTAGGACCAGAAACTGCATGGGATTCAACTCCATTTCTGACTGGGAAACAAACACTAGCTCGCCTTACAAGAAACACACTCTGCTTTTGAGAAATGAGCACTCTTCTACTCAACTGTGTTTCCTATAGGGCCATAACAGTGAGCTTGCTCAGAACAAAAGAACTGTGCTTCAAACAAATACTGCCATATCTAGTTCAATTCTGCTTAGGAAACTGAAAAGAACAGTAGCTCCTCTTCAGTCCAATACACTGTACATGCTGGGAACAGATGCCAGAGCTATTTGCCCTGTGTATGACAATGGGAGCGCAATAGTGACTCTTCTTACCAGAAAAAAACTCTTGCTCGTAGGACAAGAATCTGCATGTGATTCAACTCCATTTCGGACTGGGAAACAAACGCTAGCTCGCCTAACAAGAAACACCCTCTGCTTTTGAGAAAAGAGCACTCTTCTACTCTACTGTGTTTCCTATGGGGTCCGAACAGTGAGCTTGCTCAGAACAAAAGAACTATGTTTCCTACACACACGGGCCATATCTAGTTCAACTCTGCTTAGGAAACTGACAAGAACAGTAGCTCCTCTTCAGTCCAATACACTGTACTAGCTGGGAACAGACGCGAATGCTATTTGCCCTGTGTATGGCAATAGGAGCACAATAGTGACTCTTCTTATCAGAAAACAACTCTTACTCATAGGACAAGAAACTGCATGGGATTCAACTCCATTTCTGACTGGGAAACAAACATTAGCTCGCCTTACAAGAAACACACTCTGCTTTTGAGAAAAGAGCACTCTTCTACTCTACTGTTTTTCCTATGGGGTCCGAATAGTGAGCTTGCTCAGAACAAAAGAACTGTGCTTCCTACACACAGGGGCCATATATAGTTCAACTCTGCTTCGGAAACTGACAAGAACAGTAGCTCCGCTTCAGTCCAATACACTGTACTTGCTGGGAACAGACACGAGTGCTATTTGCACTGTGTATGTAAATGGGAGAACAATAGTGACTTTCCTTACCAGAAAACAACTCTTGGTCGTAGGACAAAAAACTGCATGTGATTCAACTCCATTTAGGACTGGGAAACAAACGCTATCTCGCCTTACAAAAAACACACTCTGCTTTTGAGAAAAGAGCACTCTTCTACTCTACTGTGTTTTCTAGGGGGTCTGAACAGTGAGCTTGCTCAGAACAAAAGAACTGTGCTTTCTACACACACGGGCCATATCTAGTTCATCTCTGCTTCGGAAACTGACAAGAACTGTAGCTCCGCTTCAGTCCAATACACTGTACTTGCTGGGAACAGACGCGAGTGCTATTTGCCCTGTGTATGGAAATGGGAGCGCAATAGTGACTTTCCTTACCAGAAAACAACTCTTGCTCGTAGGACCAGAAATTGCATGGGATTCAACTCCATTTCTGACTGGGAAACAAACACTAGCTCGCCTTACAAGAAACACACGCTGCTTTTGAGAAAAGAGCACTGTTCTACTCTACTGTGTTTCCTATGGGGTCCGAACAGTGAGCTTGCTCAGAACAAAAGAACTGTGCTTCCTACACACACAGGCCATATCTAGTTCTACTCTGCTTAGGAAACTGACAAGAACGGTAGCTCCTCTTCAGTCCAATACACTGTACTAGCTGGGAAGAGACGCGAGTGGTATTTGCACTGTGCATGGCAATAGGAGCACAATAGTGACTCTTCTTATCAGAAAACAACTCTTACTCATAGGACAAGAAACTGCATGGGATTCAACTCCATTTCTGACTGGGAAACAAACACTACCTCGCCTTACAAGAAAGACTCTCTGATTTTGAGAAAAGAGCACTCTTCTACTCTACTGTGTTTCCTATGGGGTCCAAATAGTGAGCTTGCTCAGAAGAAAGGAACTGTGCTTCCTACACACAGGGGCCATATATAGTTCAACTCTGCTTAGGAAACTGACAAGAACAGTAGCTCCACTTCAGTCCAATACACTGTAATTGCTGGGAACAGTCGCGAGTGCTATTTGCACTGTGTATGGAAATGGGAGCACAATAATGACTTTCCTTACCAGAAAACAACTCTTGGTCATAGGATCAAAAACTGCATGTGATTCAACTCCATTTAGGACTGGGAAACAAATGCCAGCTCGCATTACAAGAAACACACTCTGCTTTTGAGAAAAGAGCACTCTTCTACTCTAGTGTGTTTCTTATTGGGCCAGAACAGTGAGCTTGCTCAGAACAAAAGAACTGTGCTTCATACAAATACTGCCATATATAGTTCAACTCTGCTTAGGAAACTGAAAAGAACAGTAGCTCCTGTTCAGTCCAATACACTGTACATGCTGGGAACAGATGCGAGTGCTATTTACACTGTACATGGCAATGGGAGCGCAACAGTGACTTTATTACCAGAAAACAACTCTTGCTCGTAGGACCAAAAACTGCATGTGATTCAACTCCATTTAGGACTGGGAAACAAACGCTAGCTTGCCTTACAAGAAACCCACTCTGCTTTTGAGAAAAGAGCAGTCTTCTACTCTACTGTGTTTCCTATGGGGTCAAACATTGAGCTTGCTCAGAACAAAAGAACTGTGCTTCCTACACACACGGGCCATATCTAGTTCAACTCTGCTTAAGAAACTGACAATAACAGTAGCTCCTCTTCTGTCCAATACACTGTACTTGCTGGGAACAGACCCGAGTGCTATTGGCACTGTGTATGGCAATGGGAGCGCAATAGTGACTTTCCTTACCAGAAAACAACTCTTGCTCGTAGGACCAAAAACTGCATGTGATTCAACTCCATTTAGGACTAGGAAACAAACGCTAGCTCGCCTTACGAGAAACACACTCTGCTTTTGAAAAAAGAGCACTCTTCTGCTCTACTGTGTTTCCTATGGGGTCCGAACAGTGAGCTTGCTCAGAACAAAAGAACTGTGCTTCCTACACACACGGGCCATATCTAGTTCAACTCTGCTTAGCAAACTGACAAGAACAGTAGCTCCAATTCAGTCCAATACACTGTACTTCCTGGGAACAGATGCAAGTGCTATTTGCACTGTGTATGGAAATGGGAGCGTAATAGTGACTTTCCTTACCAGAAAACAACTCTTGCTCGTAGTACCAAAAACTGCATGTGATTCAACTCCATTTAGGACTGGCAAAAAACGCTAGCTCTCCTTACAAGAAACACACTCTGCTTTTGGGAAAAGAGCACTCTTCTACTCTACTGTGTTTCCTATAGGGCCAGAACAGTGAGTTTGCTCAGAACAAAATTACTGTGCTTCCTACAAATACGGCCATATCTAGTTCAATTCTGCTTAGGAAACTGACAAGAACAGTAGATCCTCTTCAGTCCAATACACTCTACATGCTGGGAACAGACGCCAGTGCTATTTGCCCTGTGTATGACAATGGGAGCACAACAGTGACTCTTTTTACCAGAAAACAACTCTTGCTCATAGGACAAGAAACTGCATGTGATTCAACTCCATTTAGGACTGGGAAACAAACGCTAGCTCACCTTACAAGAAACACACTCTGCTTTTGAGAAAAGAGCACTCTTCTACTCTACTGTGTTTCCTATGGGGTCCGAACAGTGAGCTTGCTCAGAACAAAAGAACTGTGCTTCCTACACTCATGGGCCATATCTAGTTCAACTCTGCTTAGGAAACTGACAAGAACAGTAGCTCCTCTTCAGTGCAATTCACTGTACTTGCTGGGAACAGACGCGAGTGCTATTTGCACTGTGTATGGCCAAGGGAGCACAATAGTGACTTTCCTTACCAGAAAACAACTCTTGCTCGAAGGACCAAAAACTGCCTGTGATTCAACTCCATTTAGGACTGGGAAACAAACGCTAGCTCGCCTTACAAGAAACACACTCTGCTTTTGAGAAAAGAGCAGTCTTCTATTCTACTGTGGTTCATATGGTGTCCGAACATTGAGCTTGCTCAGAACAAAAGAACTGGGCTTCCTACACACATGGGCCATATCTAGTTCAACTCTGCTTAGGAAACTGACAAGAACAGTAGCTCCTCTTCAGTCCAATACACTGTACTTGCTGGGAACAGACGCGAGTGCTATTTGCACTGTGTATGGCAATGGGAGCACAATAGTGACTTTGATTACGAGAAAACAACTCTTGCTCATAGGACCAAAACTGCATGTGATTCAACTCCATTTAGGACTGGGAAACAAACTCTAGCTAACCTTACAAGAAACACACTCTGCTTTTGAGAAAAAGGAGCAGTCTTCTATTCTACTGTGGTTCATATGGGGTCCGAACATTGAGCTTACTCAGAACAAAAGAACTGTGCTTCCTACACACGGGACATATCTAGTTCAACTCTGCTTAGGAAACTGACAAGAACAGTAGCTCCTCTTCAGTCCAATACACTGTACTTGCTGGGAACAGACGCGAGTGCTATTTGCACTGTGTATGGCAATGGGAGTGCAATAGTGACTTTGCTTACGAGTAAAAAACTCTTGCTCGTAGGACCAAAAACTGCATGTGATTCAACTCCATTTAGGACTGGGAAACAAACGCTAGCTTGCCTTACAAGAAACACACTCTGCTTTTGAGAAACGAGTAGTCTTCTACTCTACTGTGTTTCCTATAG
Organism: Peromyscus eremicus; assembly: GCF_949786415.1. Lineage (NCBI taxonomy): Eukaryota > Metazoa > Chordata > Mammalia > Rodentia > Cricetidae > Peromyscus > Peromyscus eremicus. The sequence goes on along the minus strand of NW_026737286.1, from coordinate 20,949 downwards.
TGCCAGAAGAGTGAGCTTGCTTAGAACAAAAGAACTGTGCTTCATACAAATACGGCCATATCTAGTTCAATTTTGCTTAGGAAACTGAAAAGAACAGTAGATCCTCTTCAGTCCAACACTGTACATGCTGGGAACAGACGCCAGTGCTATTTGCCCTGTGTATGACAATGGGAGCACAATAGTGACTCTTCTTACCAGAAAACAACTCTTGCTCGTAGGACAATAAACTGCATGTGTTTCAACTCCATTTAGGACTGGGAAACAAACGCTAGCTTGCCTTACATGAAACACACTCTGCTTTTGAGAAAAGAGCACTCTTCTACGCGACTGTTTTTCCTATGGTGTCCGAACAGTGAGCTTGCTCAGAAAAAAAGAACTGTGCTTTCTACACACAGGGGCCATATCTAGTTCAACTCTGCTTAGGAAAGTGACAAGAACAGTAGCTCCGCTTCAGTCCAATACACTCCACTTGCTGGGAACAGATGCGAGTGCTATTTGCACTGTGTATGGAAATGGGAGCGCAATAGTGACTTTCCTTACCAGAAAACAACTCTTGCTGGTAGGACCAGAAACTGCATTTGCTACAACTCCATTTAGGACTGGGAAACAAACGCTAGCTCGCCTTACAAGAAACACACTCTGCTTTTGAGAAAAGAGCACTCTTCTACTCTACAGTGTTTCCTATAGGGCCAGAACAGTGAGTTTGCTCAGAACAAAAGAACTGTGCTTCCAACAAATACGGCCATATCTAGTTCAATTCTGCTTAGGAAACTGACAAGAACAGTAGATCCTCTTCAGTCCAATACACTGTACATGCTGGGAACAGACGCCAGTGCTATTTGCCCTGTGTCTGACAATGGGAGCGCAATAGTGACTTTCCTTACCAGAAAACAACTCTTGCTCGTATAACCAAAAACAGGATGTGTTTCAACTCCATTTAGTACTGGGAAACAAACGCTAGCTTGCCTTACAAGAAACACACTCTGCTTTTGAGAAAAGAGCACTCTTCTGCTCTACTGTGTTTCCTATGGGGTCTGAACAGTGAGCTTGCTCAGAACAAAAGAACTGTGCTTCCTACACACACGGGCCATATCTAGTTTAACTCTGCTTAGGAAACTGACAAGAACGGTAGCTCCTCTTCAGTCCAATACACTGTACTAGCTGGGAACAGATGCGAGTCCTATTTTTACTGTGTAGAGAAATAGGAGGGCAATAGTGACTCTTCTTATCAGAAAACACCTCTTCCTCGTAGGAACAAAAACTGCATAGGATTCAACTCCATTTCTGACTGGGGAACAAACACTAGCTCGCCTTACAAGAAACACACTCTGCTTTTGAGAAAAGAGCACTCTTCTACTCTTCTGTGTTTCCTATGTGGTCCGAACAGTGAGCTTGCTCAGAACAAAAGAACTGTGCTTCCTACAAACAGGGGCCATATCTAGTTCAACTCTGCTTAGCAAACTGACAAGAACAGTAGCTCCGCTTCAGTCCAATACACTGTACTTCCTGGGAACAGATGCGAGTGCTATTTGCACTGTGTATGGAATTGGAGCGCAATAGTGACTTTCCTTACCAGAAAACAACTCTTGCTCGTAGTACCAAAAACTGCATGTGATTCAACTCCATTTACGACTGGGATACAAATGCTAGCTCTCCTTAGAAGAAACACACTCTGCTTTTGAGAAAAGAGCACTCTTCTACTCTACTGTTTTTCCTATAGGGCCAGAACAGTGAGTTTGCTCAGAACAAAATTACAGTGCTTCCTACAAATACGGCCATATCTAGTTCAATTCTGCTTAGGAAACTGACAAGAACAGTAGATCCTCTTCAGTCCAATACACTGTACATGCTGGGAACAGACGTCAGTGCTATTTGCCCTGTGTATGACAATGGGAGCGCAACAGTGACTCTTTTTACCAGAAAACAACTCTTGCTCGTAGGACAAGAAACTGCATGTGATTCAACTCCATTTAGGACTGGGAAACAAACGCTAGCTCGCCTTACAAGAAACACACTCTGCTTTTGAGAAAAGAGCACTCTTCTACTCTACTGTATTTCCTATGTGGTCCGAACAGTGAGCTTGCTCAGAACAAAAGAACTGTGCTTCCTACACACAGGGGCCATATCTAGTTAAACTCTGCTTAGGAAACTGACAAGAACAGTAGCTCCGCTTCAGTCCAATACACTGTACTTCCTGGGAACAGATGCGAGTGCTATTTGCACTGTGTATGGAAATGGGAGCGCAATAGTGACTTTCCTTACCAGAAAACAACTCTTGCTCGTAGTACCAAAAACTGCATGTGATTCAACTCCATTTAGGACTGGGAAACAAACGCTAGCTCTCCTTAGAAGAAACACACTCTGCTTTTGATAAAAGAGCACTCTTCTACTCTACTGTGTTTCCTATAGGGCCAGAAGAGTGAGTTTGCTCAGAACAAATTACTGTGCTTCCTACAAATACGGCCATATCTAGTTCAATTCTGCTTAGGAAACTGACAAGAACAGTAGATCCTCTTCAGTCCAATACACTGTACATGCTGGGAACAGACGCCAGTGCTATTTCCCCTGTTAATGACAATGGGAGCACAACAGTGACTCTTTTTACCAGAAAACAACTCTTGCTCGTAGGACCAAAAACTGCATGTGATTCACCTCCATTTAGGACTAGGAAACAAACGCTAGCTCGCCTTACGAGAAACACACTCTGCTTTTGAAAAAAGAGCACTCTTCTGCTCTACTGTGTTTCCTATGGGGTCCGAACAGTGAGCTTGCTCAGAACAAAAGAACTGTGCTTCCTACACACACGGGCCATATCTAGTTCAACTCTGCTTAGGAAACTGACAAGAACGGTAGCTCCTCTTCAGTCCAATACACTGTACTAGCTGGGAACAGACGCGAGTCCTATTTGTACTGTGTATAGAAAGAGGAGCGCAATAGTGACTCTTCTTAGCAGAAAACACCTCTTCCTCGTAGGAACAAAAACTGCATGGGATTCAACTCCATTTCTGACTGGGGAACAAACACTAGCTCGCCTTACAAGAAACACACTCTGCTTTTGAGAAAAGAGCACTCTTCTACTCTTCTGTGTTTCCTATGTGGTACGAACAGTGAGCTTGCTCAGAACAAAAGAACTGTGCTTCCTACACACAGGGGCCATATCTAGTTCAACTCTGCTTAGCAAACTGACAAGAACAGTAGCTCCACTTCAGTCCAATACACTGTACTTCCTGGGAACAGATGCAAGTGCTATTTGCACTGTGTATGGAAATGGGAGCGTAATAGTGACTTTCCTTACCAGAAAACAACTCTTGCTCGTAGTACCAAAAACTGCATGTGATTCAACTCCATTTAGGACTGGCAAAAAACGCTAGCTCTCCTTACAAGAAACACACTCTGCTTTTGGGAAAAGAGCACTCTTCTACTCCACTGTGTTTCCTATAGGGCCAGAACAGTGAGTTTGCTCAGAACAAAATTACTGTGCTTCCTACAAATACGGCCATATCTAGTTCAATTCTGCTTAGGAAACTGACAAGAACAGTAGATCCTCTTCAGTCCAATACACTGTACATGCTGGGAACAGACGCCAGTGCTATTTGTACTGTTTATAGCATTGGGATCGCAATAGAGACTTTCCTTACCAAAAAACAACTCTTGCTAGTAGGACCAAAAACTGCATGTGATTCAACTCCATTTAGGAATGGGAAATAAACGCTAGCTTGCCTTACAAGAAACACACTCTGCTTTTGAGAAAAGAGCACTCTTCTACTATACTGTGTTTCCTAGGGGGTCCGAACAGTGAGCTTGCTCAGAACAAAAGAACAGTGCTTCCTACACACAGGGGCCATATCTAGTTCAACTCTGCCTAGCAAACTGACAAGAACAGTAGCTCCGCTTCAGTCCAATACACTGTACTTGCTGGGAACAGACGCGAGTGGTATTTGCACTGTGTATGGCAATGGGAGCGCAAGAGTGACTTTCCTTACCAAAAAACAACTCTTGCTCATAGGACCAAAAACTGCATGTGATTCTACTCCATTTAGGACTGGGAAACAAACGCTAGCTTGCCTTACAAGAAACACACTCTGCTTTTGAGAAAAGAGCACTCTTCTACTCTACTGTGTTTCCTATAGGGCCAGAACAGTGAGTTTGCTCAGAACAAAAGAACTGTGCTTCATACAAACACGGCCATATCTAGTTCAATTATGCTTAGGAAATTGAAATGAACAGTAGATCCTCTTCAGTCCAATACAGTGTACATGCTGGGAACAGACGCCAGTATTACTTGCCCTGTGAATGACAATGGGAGCACAATAGTGACTCTTCTTACCAGAAAACAACTCTTGCTCGTAGGACCAAAAACAGGATGTGATTCAACTCCATTTAGTACTGGGAAACAAACGCTAGCTTGCATTAAAAGAAACACACTCTGCTTTTGAGAAAAGAGCAGTCTTCTACTCACTGTGTTTCCTATGGGGTCCGAACAGTGAGCTTGCTCAGAAAAAAAGAACTCTGCTTCCTACATACACAGGCCATATCTAGTTCAACTCTGCTTAGGAAACTGACAAGAACGGTAGCTCCTGTTCAGTCCAATACACTGTCCTAGCTGGGAAGAGACGCGAGTGCTATTTGTACTGTGTATGGCAATAGGAGCGCAATAGTGACTCTTCTTATCAGAAAACAACTCTTGCTGGTAGGACCAGAAACTGCATGGGATTCAACTCCATTTAGGAATGGGAAACAAACTATAGCTCGACTTACAAGAAACACACTCTGTATTGCAAAAGGAGCACTCTTCTACTCTAATGTGTTTCCTATAGGGCCAGAACAGTGAGCATTCTCAGAACAAAAGAACTGTGCTTCCTACACACACGGTCCATATCTAGTTCAATTCTGCTTAGGAAACTGACAAGAACAGTAGATCCTCTTCAGTCCAATACACTGTACATGCTGGGAACAGATGCCAGTGCTATTTGCCCTGTGTATGACAATGCGAGCGCAATAGTCACTCTTCTTACCAGAAAACAACTCTTGCTCGTAGGACCAGATACTGCATGTGATTAAACTCCATTTAGGATTGGGAAACAAACCCTAGCTCGCCTTACAAGAAACATACTCTGCTTTTGAGAAAAGAGCACTCTTCTACTCTACTGTGTTTCCTATGGGGTCCGAACAGTGAGCTTGCTCAGAACAAAAGAACTGTTCTTCCTACACACAGGGGCCATATCTAGTTCAACTCTGCTTAGGAAACTGACAAGAACAGTAGCTCCTCTTCAGTCCAATGCACTGTACTGGCTGGAAAAGACGGGAGTGCTATTTGCACTGTGAATGGCATTGGGAGCACAATAGTGACTTTCCTTACCAGAAAACAACTCTTGCTCCTAGGACCAAATACTGCATGTGATTCAACTCCATTTAGGAATGGGAAACAAACGCTAGCTCGCCTTACAAGAAACACACACTGCTTTTGAGAAAAGATCACTCTTCTACTCTACTTAGTTTCCTATGGGGTCCGAACAGTGAGCTTGCTCAGAACAAAAGAACAGTGCATCCTACACACAGGGGCCATATCTAGTTCAACTCTGCCTAGCAAACTGACAAGAACAGTAGCTCCGCTTCAGTCCAATACACTGTACTTGCCTGGAACAGACGCGAGTGCTATTTGCACTGTGTATGGCAAAGGGAGCACAATAGTGACTTTAATTACCAGAAAACAACTCTTGTTCGTAGGACCAAAAACTGCATGTGATTCAACTCCATTTAAGACTGGGAAACAAACGCTAGCTCGCCTTACACGTAACACACTCTGCTTTTGAGAAAAGAGCAGTCTTCTATTCTACTGTGGTTCATATGGGGTCCGAACATTGAGCTTGCTCAGAGTAAAAGAACTGTGCTTCCTACACACACGGGCCATATCTAGTTCAACTCTGCTTAGGAAACTGACAAGAACAGTAACTCCTCTTCAGTCCAATACACTGTACTTGCTGGAACAGACGCCAGTGCTATTTGCACTGTGTATGGCAATGGGAGCGCAATAGTGACTTTGCTTACGAGAAAACAACTCTTGCTCATAGGACCAAAAACTGCATGTGATTCAACTCCATTTAGGACTGGGAAACAAATTCTAGCTCGCCTTACAAGAAACACACTCTGCTTTTGAGAAAAGAGCAGTCTTCTATTCTACTGTGGTTCATATGGGGTCCAAACACTGAGCTTGCTCAGAACAAAAGAACTGTGCTTCCTACACACACGGGCCATATCTAGTTCAACTCTGCTTAGGAAACTGACAAGAACAGTAGCTCCTCTTTAGTCCAATACACTGTACTTGCTGGGAACAGACACGAGTGCTATTTGAACTGTGTATGGCAATGGGAGTGCAATAGTGACTTTCCTTACCAGAAAACAACTCTTGCTCGTAGAACCAAAAACTGTATGTGATTCAACTCCATTTAGGACTGGGAAACAAACACTAGCTCGCCTTACAAGAAACACACTCTGCTTTTGAGAAAAGAGCACTCTTCTACTCTAATGTGTTTTCTATGGGGTCCGAACTTTGAGCTTGCTCAGAACAAAAGAACTGTGCTTCTTACACACAGGGGCCATATCTAGTTCAGCTCTGCTTAGGAAACTGACAAGAACAGTTGCTCCGGTTCAGTCCAATACACTGTACATGCTGGAAACAGACGCCAGTGCTATTTGCCCTGTGTTTGACAATGGGAGCGCAATAGTGACTCTTCTTACCAGAAAACAACTCTTGCTCGTAGGACAATAAAATGCATGTGTTTCAACTCTATTTAGGAATGGGAAACAAACGCTAGCTTGCCTTATAAGAAACACACTCTGCTTTTGAGAAAAGAGCACTCTTCTACTCTACTGTGTTTCCTATGGGATCCTTACAGTGAGCTTGCTCAGAACAAAAGAATTGTGCTTCCTACACACACGGGCCATATCTAGTTCAACTCTGCTTAGGAAACTGACAAGAATGGTAGCTCTGCTTCAGTCCAATACACTGTACTTGCTGGGAACAGACGCCAGTGCTATTTGCCCTGTGTATGACAATTGGAGCACAATAGTGACTCTTCTTACCAGAAAACAACTCTTGCTCGTAGGACAAGAAACTGCATGTGATTCAACTCCATTTAGGACTGTGAAACAAACGCTAGCTTGGCTTACAGGAAACACACTCTGCTTTAGAGAAAAGAGCACTCTTCTACTCTACTGTGTATCCTATGGGGTCCGAACAGTGAGCTTGCTCAGAACGAAAGAACTGTGCTTCCTCCACACACGGGCCATATCTAGTTCAACTCTGCTTAGGAAACTGACAAGAACAGTAGATCCCCTTCAGTCCAATACACTGTACATGCAGGGAACAGACGCTAGTGCTATTTGTCCTCTGTATGACAATGGGAGCGCAATAGTGACTCTTCTCATCCGAAAACACCTCTTGAACGTAGGACCAGAAACTGCAAGGGATTCAACTCCATTTCTGACTGGGAAACAAACACTAGCTCGCCTTACAAGAAACACACTCTGCTTTTGAGAAAAGAGCACTCTTCTACTCTACTGTGTTTCCTATGGGGTCCGAACAATGAGCTTGCTCAGAACAAAAGAACTGTGCTTCCTACACACACGGGCCATATCTAGTTCAACTCTGCTTAGGAAACTGACAAGAACAGTAGCTCCGCTTCAGTCCAATACACTGTACTTGCTGGGAACAGACGCGAGTGGTATTTGCACTGTGTATGGCAATGGGAGCGCAATAGTGACTTTCCTTACCAGAAAACAACTCTTGCTGGTAGGACCAGAAACTGCATGTGATTCAACTCCATTTAGGACTGGGAAACAAACGCTAGCTTGCCTTACAAGAAACACACTCTGCTTTTGAGAAAAGAGCAATCTTCTACTCTACTGTGTTTCCTTTATTGCCAGAACAGTGTGTTTGCTCCGAACAAAAAACTGTGCTTCCTACAAATACGGCCATATCTAGTTCAATTCTGCTTAGGAAACTGAAAAGAACAGTAGATCCTCTTCAGTCCAATACACTGTACATGCTGGGAACAGACGCCAGTGCTATTTGCCCTGTGTCTGACAATCGGAGCGCAATAGTGACTTTCCTTACCAGAAAACAACTCTTGCTCGTAGGACCAAAAACAGGATGTGATTCAACTCCATTTGGTACTGGGAAACAAACGCTAGCTTGCCTTACAAGAAACACACTCTGCTTTTGAGAAAAGAGCACTCTTCTACTCTACTGTGTTTCCTATGGGGTCCGAACAGTGAGCTTGCTCAGAACAAAAGAACTGTGCTTCCTACACACAGGGGCCATATCTAGTTCAACTCTGCTTAGGAAACTGACAAGAACAGTAGCTCCTCTTCAGTCCAATACACTGTACTTGCTGGGAACAGACCCGAGTGTTATTTGCACTGTGTATAGCATTGGGATCGCAATAGAGACTTTCCTTACCAGAAAACAACTCTTGCTCGTAGGACCAAAAACTGCATGTGATTCAACTCCATTTAGGAATGGGAAACAAACGCTAGCTTGCCTTACAAGAAACACACTCTGCTTTTGAGAAAAGAGCACTCTTCTACTATACTGTGTTTCCTAGGGGGTCCGAACAGTGAGCTTGCTCAGAACAAAAGAACAGTGCTTCCTACACACAGGGGCCATATCTAGTTCAACTCTGCTTAGGAAACTGACAAGAACAGTAGCTCCGCTTCAGTCCAATACACTGTACTTGCTGGGAACAGACGCGAGTGGTATTTGCACTGTGTATGGCAATGGGAGCGCAATAGTGACTTTCCTTACCAGAAAACAAATCTTGCTTGTAGGACCAGAAACTGCCTGTGATTCAACTCCATTTAGGACTGGGAAACAAACGCTAGCTCGCCTTACAAGAAACACACTCTGCTTTTGAGAAAAGAGCAATCTTCTACTCTACTGTGTTTCCTATAGGGCCAGAACAGTGTGTTTGCTCAGAACAAAAGAACTGTGCTTCCTACAAATACGGCCATATCTAGTTCAATTCTGCTTAGGAAACTGAAAAGAACAGTAGATCCTCTTCAGTCCAATACACTGTACATGCTGGGAACAGACGCCAGTGCAATTTGCCCTGTGTCTGACAATCGGAGCGCAATAGTGACTTTCCTTACCAGAAAACAACTCTTGCTCGTAGGACCAAAAACAGGATGTGATTCAACTCCATTTAGTACTGGGAAACAAACGCTAGCTTGCCTTACAAGAAACACACTCTGTTTTTGAGAAAAGAGCACTCTTCTACTCTACCGTGTTTCCTATGGGGTCCGAACCGTGAGCTTGCTCAGAACAAAAGAACTGTGCTTCCTAAACACAGCGGACATATGTAGTTCAACTCTGCTTAGGAAACTGACAAGAACAGTAGCTCCTCTTCAGTCCAATACACTGCACTTGCTGGGAACAGACGCGAGTGCTATTTGCACTGTGTATGGCATTGGAAGCGCAAAAGAGACTTTCCTTACCAGAAAACAACTCTTGCTCGTAGGACCAAAAACTGCATGTGATTCAACTCCATTTAGGAATGGGATACAAACGCTAGCTTGCCTTACAAGAAACACACTCTGCTTTTGAGAAAAGAGCACTCTTCTACTATACTGTGTTTCCTAGGGGGTCCGAACAGTGAGCTTGCTCAGAACAAAAGAACTGTGCTTCCTACACACAGGGGCCATATCTAGTTCAACTCTGCCTAGCAAACTGACAAGAACAGTAGCTCCGCTTCAGTCCAATACACTGTACTTGCTGGGAACAGACGTGAGTGGTATTTGCACTGTGTATGGCAATGGGAGCGCAAGAGTGACTTTCCTTACCAAAAAACAACTCTTGCTCATAGGACCAAAAACTGCATGTGATTCAACTCCATTTAGGACTGGGAAACAAACGCTAGCTCGCCTTACAAGAAACACACTCTGCTTTTGAGAAAAGAGCACTCTTCTACTCTACTGTGTTTCCTATAGGGCCAGAACAGTGAGCTTGCTCAGAACAAAAGAACTGTGCTTCATACAAATACGGCCATATCTAGTTCAATTATGCTTAGGAAACTGAAAAGAACAGTAGATCCTCTTCAGTCCAATACAGTGTGCATGCTGGGAACAGACGCCAGTGTTATTTGCCCTGTGAATGACAATGGGAGCACAATAGTGACTCTTCTTACCAGAAAACAACTCTTGCTCGTAGGACCAAAAACAGGATGTGATTCAACTCCATTTAGTACTGGGAAACAAACGCTACCTTGCCTTACAAGAAACACACTCTGCTTTTGAGAAAAGAGCACTCTTCTACTCGACTGTTTTTCCTATGGTGTCCGAACAGTGAGCTTGCTCAGAACAAAAGAACTGTGCTTCCTACACACACAGTCCATATCTAGTTCAACTCTGCTTAGGAAACTGACAAGAACGGTAGCTCCTCTTCAGTCCAATACACTGTCCTAGCTGGGAACAGACGCGAGTGCTATTTGTACTGTGTATGGCAATAGGAGCACAATAGTGACTCTTCTTATCAGAAAACAACTCTTGCTGGTAGGACCAGAAACTGCATGGGATTCAACTCGATTTAGGACTGGAAAACAAACGGTAGTTCGACTTACAAGAAACACACTCTGGATTGCAAAAGGAGCACTCTTCTACTCTAATGTGTTTCCTATAGGGCCAGAACAGTGAGCATTCTCAGAACAAAAGAACTGTGCTTCCTACACACATGGTCCATATCTAGTTCAATTCTGCTTAGGAAACTGACAAGAACAGTAGATCCTCTTCAGTCCAATACACTGTACATGCTGGGAACAGATGCCAGTGCTGTTTGCCCTGTGTATGACAATGCGAGCGCAATAGTCACTCTTCTTACCAGAAAACATCTCTTGCTCGTAGGACCAGATACTGCATGTGATTAAACTCCATTTAGGATTGGGAAACAAACGTTAGCTCGTTTTACAAGAAATATACTCTGCTTTTGAGAAAAGAGCACTCTTCTACTCTACTGTGTTTCCTATAGGGCCAGAAGAGTGAGTTTGCTCAGAACAAAATTACTGTGCTTCCTACAAATACGGCCATATCTAGTTCAATTCTGCTTAGGAAACTGACAAGAACAGTAGATCCTCTTCAGTCCAATACACTGTACATGCTGGGAACAGACGCCAGTGCTATTTCCCCTGTTAATGACAATGGGAGCGCAACAGTGACTCTTTTTACCAGAAAACAACTCTTGCTCGTAGGACCAAAAACTGCATGTGATTCAACTCCATTTAGGACTAGGAAACAAACGCTAGCTCGCGTTACGAGAAACACACTCTGCTTTTGAAAAAAGAGCACTCTTCTGCTCTATTGTGTTTCCTATGGGGTCCAAACAGTGAGCTTGCTCAGAACAAAAGAACTGTGCTTCCTACACACACGGGCCATATCTAGTTCAACTCTGCTTAGGAAACTGACAAGAACGGTAGCTCCTCTTCAGTCCAATACACTGTACTAGCTGGGAACAGATGCGAGTCCTATTTGTACTGTGTATAGAAAGAGGAGCGCAATAGTGACTCTTCTTATCAGAAAACACCTCTTCCTCGTAGGAACAAAAACTGCATGGGATTCAACTCCATTTCTGACTGGGGAACAAACACTAGCTCGCCTTACAAGAAACACACTCTGCTTTTGAGAAAAGAGCACTCTTCTACTCTTCTGTGTTTCCTATGTGGTACGAACATTGAGCTTACTCAGAACAAAAGAACTGTGCTTCCTACACACACGGGACATATCTAGTTCAACTCTGCTTAGGAAACTGACAAGAACAGTAGCTCCTCTTCAGTCCAATACACTGTACTTGCGGGGAACAGACGCGAGTGCTATTTGCACTGTGTATGGCAATGGGAACGCAATAGTGACTTTGCTTACGAGTAAAAAACTCTTGCTCGTAGGCCAAAAACTGCATGAGATTCAACTCCATTTAGGACTGGGAAACAAACGCTAGCTCGCCTTACAAGAAACACACTCTGCTTTTGAGAAAAGAGCAGTCTTCTATTTCACTGTGGTTCATATGGTGTCTGAACAGTGAGCTTGCTGAGAACAAAAGAACTGTGCTTCCTACACACATGGGTCATATCTAGTTCAACTCTGCTTAGGAAACTGACAAGAACAGTAGCTCCTCTTCAGTTCAATACACTGTACTTGCTGGGAACAGACGCGAGTGCTATTTGCACTGTGTATGGCAAAGGGAGCACAATAGTGACTTTCCTTACTAGAAAACAACACTTGCTCATAGGACAAAAAACTGCATGTGATTCAACTCCATTTAGGACTGGGAAACAAACGCTAGCTCGCCTTACAAGAAACACACTCTGCTCTTGAGAAAAGAGCAGTCTTCTATTCTACTGTGGTTCATATTGGGTCCGAACATTGAGCTTGCTCAGAAAAAAGAACTGTGCTTCCTACACACACTGGCCATATCTAGTTCAACTCTGCTTAGGAAACTGACAAGAACAGTAGCTCCGCTTCAGTCCAATACACTGTACTTGCTGGGAACAGATGCGAGTGCTATTTGCACTGTGTATGGAAATGGGAGCGCAATAGTGACTTTCCTTAGCAGAAAACAACTTTTGCTGGTAGGACAAGAAACTGCTTGGGATTCAACTCCATTTAGGACTGGAAAACAAATGCTAGCTCGCCTTACAAGAAACACACTCTGCTTTTGAGGAAAGAGCACTCTTCTACTCTACTGTGTTTCCTATAGGGCCAGAACAGTGAGTTTGCTCAGAACAAAAGAACAGTGCTTCCAACAAATACGGCCATATCTAGTTCAACTCTGCTAGGTAACTGACAAGAACAGTAGATCCTCTTCAGTCCAATACACTGTACATGCTGGGAACAGACGCCAGTGCTATTTGCCCTGTGTCTGACAATGGGAGCGCAATAGTGACTTTCCTTACCAGAAAACAACTCTAGCTTGTAGGACCAAAACCAGGATGTGATTCAACTCCATTTAGTACTGGGAAACAAACGCTAGCTTGCCTTACAAGAAACACACTCTGCTTTTGAGAAAAGAGCACTCTTCTGCTCTACTGTGTTTCCTATGGGGTCCGAACAGTGAGCTTGCTCAGAACAAAAGAACTGTGCTTCCTACACACACGGGCCATATCTAGTTCAACTCTGCTTAGGAAACTGACAAGAACGGTAGCTCCTTTTCATTCCAGTACACTGTACTAGCTCAGAACAAACGCGAGTCCTATTTGTACTGTGTATAGAAATAGGAGCGCAATAGTGACTCTTCTTATCAGAAAACACCTCTTCCTCGTAGGAACAAAAACTGTATGTGATTCAACTCCATTTAGGACTGGGAAACAAACGCTAGCTCGCCTTACAAGAAACACACTCTGCTTTTGAGGAAAGAGCACTCTTCTACTCTACTGTGTTTCCTATGTGGTCCGAAGAGTGAGCTTGCTCAGAACAAAAGAACTGTGCTTCCTACACACAGGGGCCATATCTAGTTCAACTCTGCTTAGCAAACTGACAAGAACAGTAGCTCCACTTCAGTCCAATACACTGTACTTCCTGGGAACAGATGCAAGTGCTTTTTGCACTGTGTATGGAAATGGGAGCGTAATAGTGACTTTCCTTACCAGAAAACAACTCTTGCTCGTAGTACCAAAAACTGCATGTGATTCAACTCCATTTAGGACTGGCAAACAAACGCTAGCTCTCCTTACAAGAAACACACTCTGCTTTTGGGAAAAGAGCACTCTTCTACTCTACTGTGTTTCCTATATGGCCAGAACAGTGAGTTTTCTCAGAACAAAATTACTGTGCTTCCTACAAATACGGCCATATCTAGTTCAATTCTGCTTAGGAAACTGACAAGAACAGTAGATCCTCTTCAGTCCAATACACTGTACATGCTGGGAACAGACGCCAGTGCTATTTGCCCTGTGTATGACAATGGGAGCGCAACAGTGACTCTTTTTACCAGAAAACAACTCTTGCTCATAGGACAAGAAACTGCATGTGATTCAACTCCATTTAGGACTGGGAAACAAACGCTAGCTCACCTTACAAGAAACACACTCTGCTTTTGAGAAAAGAGCACTCTTCTACTCTACTGTGTTTCCTATGGGGTCCGAACAGTGAGCTTGCTCAGAACAAAAGAACTGTGCTTCCTACACTCATGGGCCATATCTAGTTCAACTCTGCTTAGGAAACTGACAAGAACAGTAGCTCCTCTTCAGTGCAATTCACTGTACTTGCTGGGAACAGACGCGAGTGCTATTTGCACTGTGTATGGCAAAGGGAGCACAATAGTGACTTTCCTTACCAGAAAACAACTCTTGCTCGTAGGACCAAAAACTGCATGTGATTCAACTCCATTTAGGACTGGGAAACAAACGCTAGCTCGCCTTACAAGAAACACACTCTGCTTTTGAGAAAAGAGCAGTCTTCTATTCTACTGTGGTTCATATGGTGTCCGAACATTGAGCTTGCTCAGAACAAAAGAACTGGGCTTCCTACACACATGGGCCATATCTAGTTCAACTCTGCTTAGGAAACTGACAAGAACAGTAGCTCCTCTTCAGTCCAATACACTGTACTTGCTGGGAACAGACGCGAGTGCTATTTGCACTGTGTATGGCAATGGGAGCACAATAGTGACTTTGATTACGAGAAAACAACTCTTGCTCATAGGACCAAAAACTGCATGTGATTCAACTCCATTTAGGACTGGGAAACAAACTCTAGCTAACCTTACAAGAAACACACTCTGCTTTTGAGAAAAAGGAGCAGTCTTCTATTCTACTGTGGTTCATATGGGGTCCGAACATTGAGCTTACTCAGAACAAAAGAACTGTGCTTCCTACACACACGGGACATATCTAGTTCAACTCTGCTTAGGAAACTGACAAGAACAGTAGCTCCTCTTCAGTCCAATACACTGTACTTGCTGGGAACAGACGCGAGTGCTATTTGCACTGAGTATGGCAATGGGAACGCAATAGTGACTTTGCTTACGAGTAAAAAACTCTTGCTCGTAGGACCAAAAACTGCATGAGATTCAACTCCATTTAGGACTGGGAAACAAACGCTAGCTCGCCTTACAAGAAACACACTCTGCTTTTGAGAAAAGAGCAGTCTTCTATTTCACTGTGGTTCATATGGTGTCCGAACAGTGAGCTTGCTGAGAACAAAAGAACTGTGCTTCCTACACACATGGGTCATATCTAGTTCAACTCTGCTTAGGAAAGTGACAAGAACAGTAGCTCCTCTTCAGTTCAATACACTGTACTTGCTGGGAACAGACGCGAGTGCTATTTGCACTGTGTATGGCAAAGGGAGCACAATAGTGACTTTCCTTACTAGAAAACAACACTTGCTCATAGGACAAAAAACTGCATGTGATTCAACTCCATTTAGGACTGGGAAACAAACGCTAGCTCGCCTTACAAGAAACACACTCTGCTCTTGAGAAAAGAGCAGTCTTCTATTCTACTGTGGTTCATATTGGGTCCGAACATTGAGCTTGCTCAGAAAAAAGAACTGTGCTTCCTACACACACTGGCCATATCTAGTTCAACTCTGCTTAGGAAACTGACAAGAACAGTAGCTCCGCTTCAGTCCAATACACTGTACTTGCTGGGAACAGATGCGAGTGCTATTTGCACTGTGTATGGAAATGGGAGCGCAATAGTGACTTTCCTTAGCAGAAAACAACTCTTGCTGGTAGGACAAGAAACTGCTTGGGATTCAACTCCATTTAGGACTGGAAAACAAATGCTAGCTCGCCTTACAAGAAACACACTCTGCTTTTGAGGAAAGAGCACTCTTCTACTCTACTGTGTTTCCTATAGGGCCAGAACAGTGAGTTTGCTCAGAACAAAAGAACAGTGCTTCCAACAAATACGGCCATATCTAGTTCAACTCTGCTAGGTAACTGACAAGAACAGTAGATCCTCTTCAGTCCAATACACTGTACATGCTGGGAACAGACGCCAGTGCTATTTGCCCTGTGTCTGACAATGGGAGCACAATAGTGACTTTCCTTACCAGAAAACAACTCTAGCTCGTAGGACCAAAAACAGGATGTGATTCAACTCCATTTAGTACTGGGAAACAAACGCTAGCTTGCCTTACAAGAAACACACTCTGCTTTTGAGAAAAGAGCACTCTTCTGCTCTACTGTGTTTCCTATGGGGTCCGAACAGTGAGCTTGCTCAGAACAAAGAACTGTGCTTCCTACACACACGGGCCATATCTAGTTCAACTCTGCTTAGGAAACTGACAAGAACGGTAGCTCCTCTTCAGTCCAGTACACTGTACTAGCTCAGAACAAACGCGAGTCCTATTTGTACTGTGTATAGAAATAGGAGCGCAATAGTGACTCTTCTTATCAGAAAACACCTCTTCCTCGTAGGAACAAAAACTGCATGTGATTCAACTCCATTTAGGACTGGGAAACAAACGCTAGCTCGCCTTACAAGAAACACACTCTGCTTTTGAGGAAAGAGCACTCTTCTACTCTACTGTGTTTCCTATGTGGTCCGAAGAGTGAGCTTGCTCAGAACAAAAGAACTGTGCTTCCTACACACAGGGGCCATATCTAGTTCAACTCTGCTTAGCAAACTGACAAGAACAGTAGCTCCGCTTCAGTCCAATACACTGTACTTCCTGGGAACAGATGCGAGTGCTATTTGCACTGTGTATGGAATTGGAGCGCAATTGTGACTTTCCTTACCAGAAAACAACTCTTGCTCGTAGTACCAAAAACTGCATGTGATTCAACTCCATTTACGACTGGGATACAAACGCTAGCTCTCCTTACAAGAAACACACTCTGCTTTTGAGAAAAGAGCACTCTTCTACTCTACTGTGTTTCCTATAGGGCCAGAACAGTGAGTTTGCTCAGAACAAAATTACTGTGCTTCCTACAAATACGGCCATATCTAGTTCAATTCTGCTTAGGAAACTGACAAGAACAGTAGATCCTCTTCAGTCCAATACACTGTACATGCTGGGAACAGACCCCAGTGCTATTTCCCCTCTGTATGACAATGAGAGCACAACAGTGACTCTTTTTACCAGAAAACAACTCTTGCTCGTAGGACAAGAAACTGCATGTGATTCAACTCCATTTAGGACTAGAAAACAAACGCTAGCTCGCCTTACAAGAAACACACTCTGCTTTTGAGAAAAGAGCACTCTTCTACTCTACTGTGTTTCCTATGGGGTCCGAACAGTGAGCTTGCTCAGAACAAAAGAACTGTGCTTCCTACACACAGGGGCCATATCTAGTTCAACTCTGCTTAGGAAACTGACAAGAACAGTAGCTCCTCTTCAGTCCAATACACTGTACTTGCTGGGAACAGACGTGAGTGCTATTTGCACTGTCTATGGCAAAGGGAGCGCAATAGTGACTTTCCTTACCAGAAAACAACTCTTGCTCGTAGGACCAAAAACTGCATGTGATTCAACTCCATTTAGGACTGGGAAACAAACGCTAGCTCGCCTTACAAGAAACACACTCTGCTTTTGAGAAAAGAGCAGTCTTCTATTCTACTGTGGTTCATATGGTGTCCGAACATTGAGCTTTCTCAGAACAGAAGAACTGGGCTTCCTACACACATGGGCCATATCTAGTTCAACTCTGCTTAGGAAACTGACAAGAACAGTAGCTCCTCTTCAGTCCAATACACTGTACTTGCTGGGAACAGACGTGAGTGCTATTTGCACTGTGTATGGCAATGGGAACGCAATAGTGACTTTGCTTACGAGTAAACAACTCTTGCTCGTAGGACCAAAAACTGCATGAGATTCAACTCCATTTAGGACTGGGAAACAAACGCTAGCTCGCCTTACAAGAAACACACTCTGCTTTTGAGAAAAGAGCAGTCTTCTATTTCACTGTGGTTCATATGGTGTCCGAAGAGTGAGCTTGCTGAGAACAAAAGAACTGTGCTTCCTACACACATGGGCCATATCTAGTTCAACTCTGCTTAGGAAAGTGAAAAGAACAGTAGCTCCTCTTCAGCTCAATACACTGTACTTGCTGGGAACAGACGCGAGTGCTATTTGCACTGTGTATGGCATAGGGACCGCAATAGTGTCTTTCCTTACCAGAAAAAAACTCTTGCTCGTAAGACAAAAACTGCATGTGATTCAACTCCATTTAGGACTGGGAAACAAACGCTAGCTCGCCTTACAAGAAACACACTCTGCTTTTGAGAAACGAGCAGTCTTCTACTCTACTGTGTTTCCTATAGTGCCAGAAGAGTGAGCTTGCTTAGAACAAAAGAACTGTGCTTCATACAAATACGGCCATATCTAGTTCAATTTTGCTTAGGAAACTGAAAAGAACAGTAGATCCTCTTCAGTCCAACACTGTACATGCTGGGAACAGACGCCAGTGCTATTTGCCCTGTGTATGACAATGGGAGCACAATAGTGACTCTTCTTACCAGAAAACAACTCTTGCTCGTAGGACAATAAACTGCATGTGTTTCAACTCCATTTAGGACTGGAAACAAACGCTAGCTTGCCTTACATGAAACACACTCTGCTTTTGAGAAAAGAGCACTCTTCTACGCGACTGTTTTTCCTATGGTGTCCGAACAGTGAGCTTGCTCAGAAAAAAAGAACTGTGCTTTCTACACACAGGGGCCATATCTAGTTCAACTCTGCTTAGGAAAGTGACAAGAACAGTAGCTCCGCTTCAGTCCAATACACTCCACTTGCTGGAACAGATGCGAGTGCTATTTGCACTGTGTATGGAAATGGGAGCGCAATAGTGACTTTCCTTACCAGAAAACAACTCTTGCTGGTAGGACCAGAAACTGCATTTGCTTCAACTCCATTTAGGACTGGGAAACAAACGCTAGCTCGCCTTACAAGAAACACACTCTGCTTTTGAGAAAAGAGCACTCTTCTACTCTACAGTGTTTCCTATAGGGCCAGAACAGTGAGTTTGCTCAGAACAAAAGAACTGTGCTTCCTACAAATACGGCCATATCTAGTTCAATTCTGCTTAGGAAACTGACAAGAACAGTAGATCCTCTTCAGTCCAATACACTGTACATGCTGGGAACAGACGCCAGTGCTATTTGCCCTGTGTCTGACAATGGGAGCGCAATAGTGACTTTCCTTACCAGAAAACAACTCTTGCTCGTATAACTAAAAACAGGATGTGTTTCAACTCCATTTAGTACTGGGAAACAAACGCTAGTTTGCCTTACAAGAAACACACTCTGCTTTTGAGAAAAGAGCACTCTTCTGCTCTACTGTGTTTCCTATGGGGTCCGAATAGTGAGCTTGCTCAGAACAAAAGAACTGTGCTTCCTACACACACGGGCCATATCTAGTTTAACTCTGCTTAGGAAACTGACAAGAACGGTAGCTCCTCTTCAGTCCAATACACTGTACTAGCTGGGAACAGATGCGAGTCCTATTTTTACTGTGTAGAGAAATAGGAGGGCAATAGTGACTCTTCTTATCAGAAAACACCTCTTCCTCGTAGGAACAAAAACTGCATAGGATTCAACTCCATTTCTGACTGGGGAACAAACACTAGCTCGCCTTACAAGAAACACACTCTGCTTTTGAGAAAAGAGCACTCTTCTACTCTTCTGTGTTTCCTATGTGGTCCGAACAGTGAGCTTGCTCAGAACAAAAGAACTGTGCTTCCTACAAACAGGGGCCATATCTAGTTCAACTCTGCTTAGCAAACTGACAAGAACAGTAGCTCCGCTTCAGTCCAACACACTGTACTTCCTGGGAACAGATGCGAGTGCTATTTGCACTGTGTATGGAATTGGAGCGCAATAGTGACTTTCCTTACCAGAAAACAACTCTTGCTCGTAGTACCAAAAACTGCATGTGATTCAACTCCATTTACGACTGGGATACAAACGCTAGCTCTTTTTACAAGAAACACACTCTGCTTTTGAGAAAAGAGCACTCTTCTACTCTACTGTTTTTCCTATAGGGCCAGAACAGTGAGTTTGCTCAGAACAAAATTACAGTGCTTCCTACAAATACGGCCATATCTAGTTCAATTCTGCTTAGGAAACTGACAAGAACAGTAGATCCTCTTCAGTCCAATACACTGTACATGCTGGGAACAGACGTCAGTGCTATTTGCCCTGTGTATGACAATGGGAGCGCAACAGTGACTCTTTTTACCAGAAAACAACTCTTGCTCGTAGGACAAGAAACTGCATGGGATTCAACTCCATTTAGGACTGGGAAACAAATGCTAGCTCGCCTTACAAGAAACACACTCTGCTTTTGAGAAAAGAGCACTCTTCTACTCTACTGTATTTCCTATGTGGTCCGAACAGTGAGCTTGCTCAGAACAAAAGAACTGTGCTTCCTACACACATGGGCCATATCTAGTTAAACTCTGCTTAGGAAACTGACAAGAACAGTAGCTCCGCTTCAGTCCAATACACTGTACTTCCTGGGAACAGATGCGAGTGCTATTTGCACTGTGTATGGAAATGGGAGCGCAATAGTGACTTTCCTTACCAGAAAACAACTCTTGCTCGTAGTACCAAAAACTGCATGTGATTCAACTCCATTTAGGACTGGGAAACAAACGCTAGCTCTCCTTAGAAGAAACACACTCTGCTTTTGAGAAAAGAGCACTCTTCTACTCTACTGTGTTTCCTATAGGGCCAGAAGAGTGAGTTTGCTCAGAACAAAATTACTGTGCTTCCTACAAATACGGCCATATCTAGTTCAATTCTGCTTAGGAAACTGACAAGAACAGTAGATCCTCTTCAGTCCAATACACTGTACATGCTGGGAACAGACGCCAGTGCTATTTCCCCTGTTAATGACAATGGGAGCGCAACAGTGACTCTTTTTCCAGAAAACAACTCTTGCTCGTAGGACCAAAAACTGCATGTGATTCAACTCCATTTAGGACTAGGAAACAAACGCTAGCTCGCCTTACGAGAA
>NW_026737285.1:0-45026 GCF_949786415.1 Peromyscus eremicus | reverse complement strand
CTCAGAACAAAAAACTGTGCTTCCTACACACACAGACCATATCTAGTTCAACTCTGCTTAGGAACCTGACAAGAACAGTAGATCCTCTTCAGTCCAATACACTGTACTTGCTGGGAACATACGCCAGTGCTATTTGTCCTGTGTATGGCAATGGCAGCGCAATAGTGACTATTCTTACCATAAAACAACTCTTGCTCGTAGGACCAGAAACTGCATGTGATTCAACTCCATTTAGGACTGGGAAACAAACTCTAGCTCGCCTTACAAGAAACACACTCTGCTTTAGAGAAAAGAACACTCTTCTACTCTACTGTGTTTCCTATAGGGCCAGAACAGTGAGCTTGCTCAGAACAAAAAACTGTGCTTCCTACAAACAGACCATATCTAGTTCAACTCTGCTTAGGAAACTGACAAGAACAGTAGCTCCTCTTCAGTCCGATACACTGTACTTGCTGGGAACAGACACGAGTGCTATTTGCATTGTGTTTTCCAATGGGAGCACAATAGTGACTTCCTTACCAGAAAACAACTCTTGCTCGTAAGACCAGAAACTGCATGTGATTCAACTCCATTTAGGACTGGGAAACAAACGCTAGCTCGCCTTACAAGAAACACACTCTGCTTTTGAGAAAAGAGCACTCTTCTACTCTACTGTATTTCCTATAGGGCCAGAACAGTGAGCTTGATGAGACAAAAGAACTTTGCTACCTACACACACGGCCATAACTAGTTCAACTCTGCTTAGGAAACTGAAAAGAACAGTAGCTCCTATTCAGTCCAATACACTGTACTTGCTGGGAACAGACGCGAGTGCTATTTGCGCTGTGTATGGCAATTGGAGCGCAATAGTGACTCTTCTTAACAGAAAACAACTCTTGCTCTTAGGACCAAAAACTACATGTGACTTAACTCCATTTAGGAATGGGAAACAAACGCGAGCTCGCCTTACAAGAAACACACTCTGCTTTAGAGAAAAGAGCACTCTTCTACTCTACTGTGTTTCCTATAGGGCCAGAACAGTGAGCTTGCTCAGAACAAAAGAACTGTGCTTCCTACGCACACGGCCATATCCAGTTCAACTCTGCTTAGGAACCTGACAAGAACAGTAGAACCTCTTCAGTCCAATACACTGTACATGCTGGGAATAGACGCCAGTGCTATTTGCCCTGTGAATGAAAATGAGAGCACAATAGTGACTCTTCTTACCAGAAAACAACTCTTGCTCCGAGGACCAGAAACTGCATGTGATTCAACTCCATTTAGGACTGGGAAACAAACGCTAGCTCGGCTCGTCTTCCAAGAAACAAACTCTGCTTTTGAGAAAAGAGCACTCTTCTACTCTACTGTGTTTCCAATGGGGTCCAAACAGTGATCTTGCTCAGAACAAAAGAACTGTGCTTCCAACACACATGGCACATATCTAGTTCAACTGTGCTGAGGAAACTGACAAGAACAGTAGATCCTCTTCAGTCCAATACACTGTACATGCTGAGAACAGACGCCACTGCTATTTGCCCTGTGTATGACAATGGGATCACAATAGTGACTCTTCTTACCAGAAAACAACTTTTGCTCGCAGGACCAGGAACTGCATGTGATTCAACTCCATTTAGGACTGGGAAACAAACGCTAGCTCGCCTTACAAGAAAAACACTCTGCTTTTGAGAAAAGAGCACTCTTCTACTCTACTGTGTTTCCTATAGGGCCAGAACAGTGTACTTGCTCTGAACAAAAGAACTGTGCTTCCTACACACAAGATCATATCTAGTTCAATTCTGCTTAGGAACCTGAGAAGAACAGTAGATTCTCATCAGTCCAATACACTGTACATGTTGGGAACCGACACCAATGCTATTTGCAATGTGTATGACATTGAGAGCACAAGAGTGATTCTTCTTACCAGAAAACAACTCTTGCTCGTAGGACCAGAAACTGCATGTAATTCAACTCCATTTAGGACTGGGAAACAAATGCTAGCTCGCCTACAAGAAACACACTCTGCTTTAGAGAAAAGAACACTCTTCTACTCTACTGTGTTTCCTATAGGGCCAGAACAGTGAGCTTGCTCAGAACAAAAAACTGTGCTTCCTACACACAGACCATATCTAGTTCAACTCTGCTTAGGAAACTGACAAGAACAGTACCTCCTCTTCAGTCCGATACACTGTACTTGCTGGGAACAGACACGAGTGCTATTTGCACTGTGTTTTCCAATGGGAGCACAATAGTGACTTCCTTACCAGAAAACAACTCTTGCTCGTAAGACCAGAAACTGCATGTGATTCAACTCCATTTAGGACTGGGAAACAAACGCTAGCTCGCCTTTCAATAAACACACTCTGCTTTTGAGAAAAGAGCACTCTTCTACTCTACTGTGTTTCATATGGTGTCCAAACAGTGAGCTTGCTCAGAACAAAAGAACTGTGCTTTCTACACACATGGCCATATCTAGTTCAATTCTGCGTAGGAACCTGACAAGAACAGTAGATCCTCTTCAGTCCAATACACTGTACTTCCTGGGATCAGATGCCAGTACTATTTGCCCTGTGTATGACAATGGGAGCGCAATAGTGACTCTTCTTACCAGAAAACAACTCTTGCTCATAGGACCAGAAACTGCATGGGATTCAACTCCATTTAGGACTGGGAAACAAACGCTAGCTCACCTTACAAGAAACACACTGCTTTAGAGAAAAGAGCACTCTTCTACTCTACTGTGTTTCCTATGGGGTCCAAAGAGTGAGCTTGCTCAGAACAAAAGAACTGAGGTTCCTACACACACAGAACATATGTAGTTCAAGTCTGCTTAGGAAACTGACAAGAACAGTAGCTCCTCTTCAGTCCAATACACTGTACATGCTGGGAACAGACGCGAGTGCTATTTACACTCTGTATGGCAATGAGAGCGCAATAGTGACTTTCCTTACCAGAAAACAACTCTTGCTCGTAGGACCACAAACTGCATGTGATTCAACGCCATTTAGGAATGGGAAACAAATGCTAGCTCGCCTTACAAGAAACACACTCTGCTTTAGAAAAAGTGCACTCTTCTACTCTACTGTGTTTCCTACAGGGCCAGAACAGTGAGCTTGCTCAGAACAAAAGAACTGTGCATCCTACACACACGGGCCATATCTAGTTCAACTCTGCTTAGGAAACTGCAAGAACAGTAGCTCCTCTTCATTCCGATACACTGTACTTGCTGGGAACTGACGCGAGAGCTATTTGCATTGTGTATGGCAATAGGAGCGCAATAGTGACTTTCCTTACCAGAAAACAACTCTTGCTCGTAGGACCAGAAACTGCATGAGATTCAACACCATTTAGGACTGGGAAACAAACGCTAGCTTGCCTTACAAGAAACACACTCTGCTTTTGAGAAAAGAGTACTCATCTACTGTACTGTGTTTCCTATGGGGTCCGAACAGTAGCTTGCGCAGAACAAACGAACTGTGCTTCCTACACACACGGCCATATCTAGTTCAAGTCTGCTTAGGAACCTGACAAGAACAGTAGATCCTCTTCAGTCCAATACACTGTACTTGCTGGGAACAGACGCCAGTGCTATTTGTCCTGTGTATGGCAATGGCAGCACAATAGTGACTCTTCTTACCATAAAACAACTCTTGCTCGTAGGACCAGAAACTGCATGTGATTCAACTCCATTTAGGACTGGGAACAAACGCTAGCTCGCCTTACAAGAAACACACTCTGCATTAGAGAAAAGAGCACTCTTCTACTCTACTGTGTTTCCTATAGGGCCAGAACAGTGAGCTTGCTCAGAACGAAAGAACTGTGCTTCCTACACATAGGCCATATCTAGTTCAACTCTGCTTAGGAAACTGACAAGAACAGTAGCTCCTTGTCAGTCCGATACACTGTTCTTTCTGGGAACAGACGCGAGTGCTATTTGCACTGTGTATGGCAATGGAAACACAATAGTGTCTTTCCTTACCAGAAAACAACTCTTGCTCGTAGTACCAGAAACTGCATGTGATTCAACTCCATTTAGGACTGGGAAACAAATGCTAGCTCGCCTTACATGAAACACACTCTGCTTTTGAGAAAAGAGCACTCTTCTACTCTACTGTGTTTCCTATCAGGTCCGAACATTGAGCTTGCTCAGAACAAAAGAACTATGCTTCCTACACACACGTGCCATATCTAGTTCAACTCTGCTTAGGAAACTGACAAGAACAGTAGCTCCTCTTCAGTCCAAAACACTTTACTTGCGAGGAACCGACGCGAGTGCTATTTGCACTGTGTATGGAAATTGGAGCACAATAGTGACTCGTGTTACCAGAAAACAACTCTTGCTCGTGGACCAAAAACTACATGGGACTCAACTCCATTTAGGACTGGGAAACAAACGCTAGCTCGACTTCCAAGAAATACACTCTGCTTTAGAGAAAAGAGCACTCTTCTACTCTACTGTGTTTCCTATGGGGTCCAAACAGTGAGCTTGCAAAGAACAAAAGAACTGTGCTTCCTACAAACACGGATCATATCTAGTTCAACTCTGCTTAGGAAACTGACAAGAACATTAGCACCTATCCAGTCCAATACACTGTACTGGCTGGGAACAGACGCGAGTGCTATTTGCACTGTGTATGGCAATGGGAGCACAATGTGACTTTCCTTACCAGAAAAGAACTCTTAATCGTAGGACCTGAAACTGCAAGGGCTTCAACTCCATTTAGGACTAGGAAACAAACGCTAGCTCGCCTTACAAGAAACACACTCCGCTTTTGAGAAAAGAGCACTCTTCTTCTCTACTGTGTTTCCTATAGGGCCAGAACAGTGAGCTTGCTCAGAACATAAGAACTGTGCTTCCTACACACACGGGCCATATCGAGTTCAACTCTGCTTAGGAAACTGACAAGAACAGTAGCTCCTCTTCATTCCAATACACTGTACTTGCTGTGAACAGACGCATGTGCTATTTGCACTGTGTATGGCATTGGGAGCGCAATAGTGACTTTCCTTACCAGAAAACAACTCTTGCTCGTAGGACCAGAAACTGCATGTGATTCCACTCCATTTAGGACTAGAAACAAATGCAAGCTCGCCTTACAAGAAACACACTCTGCTTTTGAGAAAAGAGCACTCTTCTACTCCACTGTGCTCCCTATGGTGTCCGAACAGTGAGCTTGCTCAGAACAAAAGAACTGTGCTTCGTACACACGACCATATCTAGTTCAATTCTGTTTAGGAAGCTGACAAGAACAGTAGATCCTCTTCAGTCCAATATACTGTACTTGCTGGGAACAGACGCCAGTGCTATTGGTCCTGTGTATGGCAATGGCAGCGCAATAGTGACTCTTCTTACCATAAAAAAACTCTTGCTCATAGGAACAGAAACTGCAAGTGTTTCAACTCCATTTAGGACTGGGAAACAAAAGCTAGCTAACCTTACAAGAAACACACTCTGCTTTAGAGAAAGGAGCACTCTTCTAGTCTACTGTGTTTCCTATAGGGCCAGAAGAGTGAGCTTGTTCAGAACAAAAGAACTGTGCTTCCTACACACGGGCCATATCTAGTTCAACTCTGCTTAGGAAACTGACAAGAACAGTAGATCCTCTTCAGTCCAATACACTGTACTTGCTGGGAACAGACTCCAGTGCTATTTGTCCTGTGTATGGCAATGGCAGCACAAAAGTGACTCTTCTTACCAGAAAACAACTCTTGCTGGTAGTACCAGAAACTGCATGTGATTCAACTCCATTTAGGCCTGGGAAACAAACTCTAGCTCGCTTTACAAGAAACACACTCTGCTTTTGAGAAAAGAGCACTCTTCTACTCTACTGTGTTTCCTATAGGGCCAGAACAGTGAGCTTGCTCAGAAAAAAAGAACTGTGCTTCCTACACACGGGCCATATGTAGTTCAACTCTGCTTAGGAAACTGAGAAGAACAGTAGCTCCTCTTCAGTCCAATACACTGTACTTGCTGGGAACAGACGCGAGGGCTATTTGCACTGTGTATGGCAATGGGAGCGCAATAGTGACTTTCTTTACCAGAAAACAACTCTTGCTCGTAGGACCAGAAACTGCATGTGATTCCACTCCATTTAGGACTGGGAAACAAACGGTAGCTCGCCTTACAAGAAACACACTCTGCTTTAGAGAAAAGAGCACTCTTCTACTCTACTGTGTTTCCTATGGGGTCCGAACAGTGAGCTTGCTCAGAACAAAAGAACTGTGCTTCCTACACACACGGCCATATCTAGTTCAACTCTGCTTAGTAAACTGACAAGAACAGTAGCTCCTATTCAGTCCAATACACTGTACTTGCTGGGAAAAGACGCGATTGCTATTTGCCTTGTGTAGGGCAATGGGAGCACAATAGTAAATTTCCTTACCATAAAACAACTCTTGCTCATAGGACCAGAAACTGCATGTGATTCAACTCCATTTAGGTCTGGGAAACAAATGCTAGCTCGCCTTACATGAAACACACTCTGCTTTTGAGAAAAGAGCACTCTTCTACTCTACTGTGTTTCCTATGGGGTCCGAACAGTGAGCTTGCTCAGAACAAAAGAACTGTGCTTCCTACACACAAGGGCCATATCTAGTTCAACTCTGCTTAGGAAACTGACAAGAACAGTAGCTCCTTTTCAGTCCAATACACTGTGCTTGCGGGGAAGAGACGCGAGTGCTATTTGCACTGTGTATGGCAAATAGACCACAATAGTGACTCGTCTTACCAGAAAACAACTCTTGCTCGTAGGACAAAAAACTGCATGTAACTCAACTCCATATAGGACTGGGAAACAAACGCTAGCTCGCCTTACAAGAAACACACTCTGCTTTTGAGAAAAGAGCACTCTTCTACTCTACTGTTTCCTATGTAGTCCAAACAATGAACTTGCTCAGAACAAAAGAACTGTGCTTCCTACACACATGGCCATATCTAGTTCAATTCTGCTTAGGAACCTGACAAGAACGGTAGATCCTCTTCAGTCCAATACACTGTACTTGCTGGGAACAAACGCCAGTGCTATTTGTCCTGTGTATGGCAATGGCAGCGCAAAAGTGACTCTGTTTACCATAAAACAACTCTTGCTCGTAGGACTAGAAACTGAATGTGATTCAACTCCATTTAGGACTGGGAAACAAACGCTAGCTCGCCTTATAAGAAACACACTCTGCTTTAGAGAAAAGAGCACTCTTCTACTCTACTGTGTTTCCTATAGGGCCAGAACAGTGAGCTTGCTCAGAACAAAAGAGCTGTGCTTCCTACACATGGACCATAACTAGTTCCACTCTGCTTAGGAAACTGACAAGAACAGTAGCTCCTCTTCAGTCCGATACAATGTACTTGCTGGGAACAGATGCGAGTGCTATTTGCACTGTGTATGGCAATGGGAGCTCAATAGTGATTCTTCTTACCAGAAAACAACTCTTGCTCGTAGGACCAGAAACTGCATGAGACTCAACTCCATTTAGGACTGGGAAACAAATGCTAGCTCGACGTCCAAGATACACACTCTGCTTTTGAGAAAAGAGCACTCCTCTACTCTACTGTTTTTCCTATGTGTTCCGAAAAGTGAGCTTGCTCAGAACAAAAAAACTGTGCTTCCTACACACACGGCCATATCTAGTTCAAGTCTGCTTAGGAACCTGACAAGAACAGTAGATCCTCTTCAGTCCAATACACTGTACTTGCTGGGAACAGACGCCAATGCTATTTGTCCTGTGTATGGCAATGGCAGCACAATAGTGACTCTTCTTACCAGAAAACAACTCTTGCTCGTGGACCAGAAACTGCATGTGATTCAACTCCATTTAGGTCTGGGAAACAAACTCTAGCTCGCTTTACAAGAAACACACTCTGCTTTTGAGAAAAGAGCACTCTTCTACTCTACTGTGTTTCCTATAGGGCCAGAACAGTGAGCTTGCTCAGAAAAAAAGAACTGTGCTTCCTACACACACGAGCCATATGTAGTTCAACTCTGCTTAGGAAACTGAGAAGAACAGTAGCTCCTCTTCTTTCCAATACACTGTACTTGCTGGGAACAGATGGGAGGGCTATTTGCACTGTGTATGGCAATGGGAGCACAATAGTGACTTTCCTTACCAGAAAACAACTCTTGCTCGTAGGAACACAAACTGCATGTGATTCCACTCCATTTAGGAATGGGAA
Organism: Peromyscus eremicus; assembly: GCF_949786415.1. Classification (NCBI taxonomy): domain Eukaryota; kingdom Metazoa; phylum Chordata; class Mammalia; order Rodentia; family Cricetidae; genus Peromyscus; species Peromyscus eremicus. Next base: position 36,883 of record NW_026737285.1, on the reverse strand, counting down.
ACAAACGCTAGCTCGCCTTAAAAGAAACACACTCTGCTTTTGAGAAAAAAGCACTCTTCTACTCTACTGTGTTTCCTATGGGGTCCGAACAGTGAGCTTCTTCAGAACAAAAAAAACTGTGCTTCCTACACACACGGCCATATCTAGTTCAAGTCTGCTTAGGAACCTGACAAGAACAATAGATCCTCATTAGCCCAATATACTGTACTTGCTGCGAACAGACGCCAGTGCTATTTGTCCTGTGTATGGCAATGGCAGCGCAATAGTGACTCTTTTTACCAGAAAACAACTCTTGCTCGTAGTACCAGAAACTGCATGGGATTCAACTCCATTTAGGACTGTGAAACAAACGCTAGCTCGCCTTACAAGTAACACACTCTGCTTTAGAGAAAAGAGCACTCTTCTGCTCTACTGTGTTTTCTATGGGGTCCAAACAGTGAGCTTGCAAAGAACAAAAGAACTGTGGTTCCTACAAACACGCATCATATCTAGTTCAACTCTGCTTAGGAAACTGTCAAGAACAGTAGCACCTATCCAGTCCAATACACTGTACTTGCTGGCAACAGACACGAGTGCTATTTGCACTGTGTATGACAATGGGAGCACAATGAGACTTTCCTTACCAGAAAAGAACTCTTGTTCGTAGGACCAGAAACTGCATGTGATTCAACTCCATTTAGGACTAGGAAACAAACGCTAGCTCGCCTTACAAGAAACACACTCTGCTTTTGAGAAAAGCACACTCTTCTACTCTACTGTGTTTCCTATAGGGTCCGAACAGTGAGCTTGCTCAGAACAAAAGAACTGTGCTTCCTACACACACGGCCATATCTAGTTCAATTCTGCTTAGGAACCTGAAAGAACAGTAGATCCTCTTCAGTCCAATACACTGTACTTGCTGGGAACAGACGCCAGTGCTATTTCCACTGTGGATGGCAATGGGAGCACAATAGTGACTTTCCTTACCAGAAAACAACTCTTGCTCGTAGGACCAGAAACTGCATATGATTCAACTCCATTTAGGACTGAGAAACAAATGCTAGCTTGCCTTCCATGAAACACACTCTGCTTTTGAGAAAAGAGCACTCTTCTACTCTACTGTGTTTCCTATGGGGTACGAACAGTGAGCTTGCTCAGAACTAAAGAACTGTGCTTCCTACACACACGGGCCATATCTAGTTCAACTCTGCTTAGGAAACTGACAAGAACAGTAGCTCCTCTTCAGTCCGATACACTGTACTTGCTGGGAACAGACGCGAGTGCTATTTGCACTGTGTATGGCAATGGGAGCGCAATAGTGACTTTCCTTACCAGAAAACAACTCTTGCTCGTAGGACCAGAAACTGCATGTGATTCAACTCCATTTAGGACTAAGAAACAAATGCTAGCTCGCCTTACATGAAACACACTCTGCTTTTGAGAAAAGAGCACTCTTCTACTCTACTGTGTTTCTTATGGGGTCCAAACAGTGAGCTTGCTCAGAACCAAAGAACTGTGCTTCCTACACACACGGATCATATCTAGTTCAACTCTGCTTAGTAAACTGACAAGAACAGTAGCTCCTATTCAGTCCAATACAATGTACTTGCGGGGAACAGACGCGAGTGCTATTTGCACTGTGTATGGCAATTGGAGCCCAGTAATGACTTGTCTTACCAGAAAACAACTCTTGCTCGTAGGACAAAAAACTGCATGTGACTCAACTCCATTTAGGACTGGGAAACAAACGCTAGCTCGACTTTTAAGAAACACACTCTGCTTTTGAGAAAAGAGCACTCTTCTACTCTACTGTGTTTCCTATGTTTTCCCGAAAAGTGAGCTTGCTCAGAAAAAAAAAAAACTGTGCTTCCTACACACACGGTCATATCTAGTTCATGTCTGCTTAGGAACCTGACAAGAACAGTAGATCCTCTTCAGTCCAACACACTGTACTTGCTGGGAACAGACGCCAGTGCTATTTGTCCTGTGTATGGCAATTGCAGCGCAATAGTGACTCTTCTTATCAGAAAACAACTCTTGCTCGTGGACCAGAAACTGCATGTTATTCAACTCCATTTAGGACTGGGAAAAAAACACTAACTCTCCCTACAAGAGACACACTCTGCTTTTGAGAAAAGAGCACTCTTCTACTCTACAGTGTTTCCTATGGGGTCCAAACAGTGAGCTTGCTCAGAACAAAAGAACTGTGCTTCCTACACACGCGGGACATATCTCGTTCAACTCTGCTTAGGAAACTGACAAGAACAGTAGCTCCTCTTCAGTCCGATACACTGTACTTGCTGGGAACAGACGCGAGTGCTATTTGCACTGTGTATGGCAATGGGAGCACAATAGTGACTTTCCTTACCAGAAAACAACTCTAGGTCGTAGGACCAGAAACTGCATGTGATTCCACTCCATTTAGGACTGGGAAACAAACGCTAGCTCGCCTTACAAGAAACACACTCTGCTTTAGAGAAAAGAGCACTCTTCTACTCTACTGTTTCCTATGTGTTACGAACAGTGAGCTTGCTCAGAACAAAAAAACTGTGCTTCCTACAAACATTGCCACATCTAGTTCAAGTCTGCTTAGGAACCTGACAAGAACAATAGATCCTCTTCAGTCCGATACACTGTACTTGCTGGGAACAGACGGGAGGGCTATTTGCACTGTGTATGGCAATGGGAGCGCAATAGTGACTTTCCTTACCAGAAAACAACTCTTGTCTGTAGGACCAGAAACTGCATGTGATTCAACTCCATTTAGGACTGGGAAAAAAATGCTAGCTCGCCTTACATGAAACAAACTCTGCTTTTGAGAAAAGAGCACTCTTCTACTCTACTGTGTTTCCTATGGGGTCCAAACAGTGATCTTGCTCAGAACAAAAGAACTGTGCTTCCTACACACACGGCCCATATCTAGTTCAACTCTGCTTAGGAAACTGACAAGAACAGTAGCTCCTCTTCAGTCCAATACACTGTACTTGCTCGGAACACACGCGAGTGCTATTTGCACTGTGTATGGCAATTGGAGCAAAATAGTGACTCGTCTTACCAGAAAACAACTCTTGCTCGTAGGACAAAAAACTGCATGTGACTCAACTCCATTTAGGACTGGGAAACAAACACTAGCTCGCCTTCTAAAAACACACTCTGCTTTTGAGAAAAGAGCACTCTTCTACTCTACTGTGTTTCCTATGTGTTCCGAACAGTGAGCTTGCTCAGAACAAAAAAACTGTGCTTCCTACACACACGGCCATATCTAGTTCAAGTCTGCTTAGGAAACTGACAAGAACAGTAGCTCCTATTCAGTCTGATACACTGTATTTGCTGGGAACAGACGCGAGTGCTATTTGCACTGTATATGGCATTTGGAGCGCAATAGTGACTCTTCTTACCAGAAAACAACTCTTGCTCGTAGGACAAAAAACTGCATGTGACTCAACTCCATTTAGGACTGGGAAACCAACGCGAGTTCGCCTTCCAAAAATACACTCTGCTTTTGAGAAAAGAGCACTCTTCTACTCTACTGTGTTTCCTATGTGTTCTGAACAGTGAGCTTGCTCAGAACAAAAAAACTGTGCTTCCTACAAACATTGCCACATCTAGTTCAAGTCTGCTTAGGAACCTGACAAGAACAGTAGATCCTCCTCAGTCCAATACACTATGCTCCTGGGAACAGACAACAGTACTATTTGTCCTGTGTATGGCAATGGCAGCGCAATAGTGACTCTTCTTACCATAAAACAACTCTTGCTCGTAGGACCAGAAACTGCATGTGATTCAACTCCATTTAGGACTGGGAAACAAACGCTAGCTCTCCTTACAAGAAACACACTCTGCTTTTGAGAAAAGAGCACAATTCTACTCTACTGTGTTTCCTATGGGGTCCGAACAGTGAGCTTGCTCAGAACAAAAGAACTGTGCTTCCTACACACACCGACCATATCTAGTTCAACTCTGCTTAGGAAACTGACAAGAACAGTAGCTCCTCTTCAGTCCGATACACTGTACTTGCTGGGAACAGACACGAGTGCTATTTGCACTGTGTTTTCCAATGGGAGCACAATAGTGACTTCCTTACCAGAAAACAACTCTTGCTCGTAAGACCAGAAACTGCATGTGATTCAACTCCATTTAGGACTGGGAAACAAACGCTAGCTCGCCTCTCAATAAACACACTCTGCTTTTGAGAAAAGAGCACTCTTCTACTCTACTGTGTTTCATATGGTGTCCAAACAGTGAGCTTGCTCAGAACAAAAGAACTGTGCTTTCTACACACATGGTCATATCTAGTTCAATTCTGCGTAGGAACCTGACAAGAACAGTAGATCCTCTTCAGTCCAATACACAGTACTTCCTGGGATCAGATGCCAGTACTATTTGCCCTGTGTATGACAATGGGAGCGCAATAGTGACTCTTCTTACCAGAAAACAACTCTTGCTCATAGGACCAGAAACTGCATGGGATTCAACTCCATTTAGGACTGGGAAACAAACGCTAGCTCACCTTACAAGAAACACACTGCTTTAGAGAAAAGAGCACTCTTCTACTCTACTGTGTTTCCTATGGGGTCCAAAGAGTGAGCTTGCTCAGAACAAAAGAACTGAGGTTCCTACACACACGGAACATATGTAGTTCAAGTCTGCTTAGGAAACTGACAAGAACAGTAGCTCCTCTTCAGTCCAATACACTGTACATGCTGGGAACAGACGCGAGTGCTATTTACACTCTGTATGGCAATGAGAGCGCAATAGTGACTTTCCTTACCAGAAAACAACTCTTGCTCGTAGGACCACAAACTGCATGTGATTCAACGCCATTTAGGACTGGGAAACAAATGCTAGCTCGCCTTACAAGAAACACACTCTGCTTTAGAAAAAGTGCACTCCTCTACTCTACTGTGTTTCCTACAGGGCCATCACAGTGAGCTTGTTCAGAACAAAAGAACTGTGCTTCCCACACGAACCATATCTAGTTCAACTCTGCTTAGATAACTGACAAGAACAGTAGATCCTCTTCAGTCCAGTACACTGTACTTGCTGGGAACAGACGCCAGTGCTATTTGCACTGTGTATGGCATTTGGAGCATAATACTGACTCGTCTTACCAGAAAACAACTCTTGCTCATAGAACAAAAAACTGCATGTGACTCAACTCCATTTAGGACTGTGAAACAAACTCTAGCTCGCTTTACAAGAAACACACTCTGCTTTTGAGAAAAGAGCACTCTTCTACTCTACTGTGCTTCCTATAGGGCCAGAACAGTGAGCTTGCTCAGAAAAAAAGAACTGTGCATCCTACACACACGGGCCATATCTAGTTCAACTCTGCTTAGGAAACTGCAAGAACAGTAGCTCCTCTTCAGTCCGATACACTGTACTTGCTGGGAACAGACGCGAGTGCTATTTGCATTGTGTATGGCAATGGGAGCGCAATAGTGACTTTCCTTACCAGAAAACAACTCTTGCTCGTAGGACCAGAAACTGCATGAGATTCAACACCATTTAGGACTGGGAAACAAACGCTAGCTTGCCTTACAAGATACACACTCTGCTTTTGAGAAAAGAGCACTCATCTACTGTACTGTGTTTCCTATGGGGTCCGAACAGTGAGCTTGCGCAGAACAAACGAACTGTGCTTCCTACACACACGGCCATATCTAGTTCAAGTCTGCTTAGGAACCTGACAAGAACAGTAGATCCTCTTCAGTCCAATACACTGTACTTGCTGGGAACAGACGCCAGTGCTATTTGTCCTGTGTATGGCAATGGCAGCACAATAGTGACTCTTCTTACCATAAAACAACTCTTGCTCGTAGGACCAGAAACTGCATGTGATTCAACTCCATTTAGGACTGGGAAACAAACGCTAGCTCGCCTTACAAGAAACACACTCTGCATTAGAGAAAAGAGCACTCTTCTACTCTACTGTGTTTCCTATAGGGCCAGAACAGTGAGCTTGCTCAGAACGAAAGAACTGTGCTTCCTACACATAGGCCATATCTAGTTCAACTCTGCTTAGGAAACTGACAAGAACAGTAGCTCCTTGTCAGTCCGATACACTGTGCTTTCTGGGAACAGACGCGAGTGCTATTTGCACTGTGTATGGCAATGGAAACACAATAGTGACTTTCCTTACCAGAAAACAACTCTTGCTCGTAGTACCAGAAACTGCATGTGATTCAACTCCATTTAGGACTGGGAAACAAATGCTAGCTCGCCTTACATGAAACACACTCTGCTTTTGAGAAAAGAGCACTCTTCTACTCTACTGTGTTTCCTATCGGGTCCGAACATTGAGCTTGCTCAGAACAAAAGAACTATGCTTCCTACACACACGTGCCATATCTAGTTCAACTCTGCTTAGGCAACTGACAAGAACAGTAGCTCCTCTTCAGTCCAATACACTTTACTTGCGAGGAACAGACGCGAGTGCTATTTGCACTGTGTATGGAAATTGGAGCACAATAGTGACTCGTCTTACCAGAAAACAACTCTTGCTCGTGGACCAAAAACTACATGGGACTCAACTCCATTTAGGACTGGGAAACAAACGCTAGCTCGACTTCCAAGAAATACACTCTGCTTTAGAGAAAAGAGCACTCTTCTACTCTACTGTGTTTCCTATGGGGTCCAAACAGTGAGCTTGCAAAGAACAAAAGAACTGTGCTTCCTACAAACACGGATCATATCTAGTTCAACTCTGCTTAGGAAACTGACAAGAACATTAGCACCTATCCAGTCCAATACACTGTACTGGCTGGGAACAGACGCGAGTGCTATTTGCACTGTGTATGGCAATGGGAGCACAATGTGACTTTCCTTACCAGAAAAGAACTCTTAATCGTAGGACCTGAAATTGCAAGGGCTTCAACTCCATTTAGGACTAGGAAACAAACGCTAGCTCGCCTTACAAGAAACACACTCCGCTTTTGAGAAAAGAGCACTCTTCTTCTCTACTGTGTTTCCTATAGGGCCAGAACAGTGAGCTTGCTCAGAACATAAGAACTGTGCTTCCTACACACACGGGCCATATCGAGTTCAACTCTGCTTAGGAAACTGACAAGAACAGTAGCTCCTCTTCATTCCAATACACTGTACTTGCTGTGAACAGACGCATGTGCTATTTGCACTGTGTATGGCATTGGGAGCGCAATAGTGACTTTCCTTACCAGAAAACAACTCTTGCTCGTAGGACCAGAAACTGCATGTGATTCCACTCCATTTAGGACTAGAAACAAATGCAAGCTCGCCTTACAAGAAACACACTCTGCTTTTGAGAAAAGAGCACTCTTCTACTCCACTGTGCTCCCTATGGTGTCCGAACAGTGAGCTTGCTCAGAACAAAAGAACTGTGCTTCGTACACACGACCATATCTAGTTCAATTCTGTTTAGGAAGCTGACAAGAACAGTAGATCCTCTTCAGTCCAATATACTGTACTTGCTGGGAACAGACGCCAGTGCTATTGGTCCTGTGTATGGCAATGGCAGCGCAATAGTGACTCTTCTTACCATAAAAAAACTCTTACTCATAGGAACAGAAACTGCAAGTGTTTCAACTCCATTTAGGACTGGGAAACAAAAGCTAGCTAACCTTACAAGAAACACACTCTGCTTTAGAGAAAGGAGCACTCTTCTAGTCTACTGTGTTTCCTATAGGGCCAGAACAGTGAGCTTGCTCAGAACAAAAGAACTGTGCTTCCTACACACGGGCCATATCTAGTTCAACTCTGCTTAGGAACCTGACAAGAACAGTAGATCCTCTTCAGTCCAATACACTGTACTTGCTGGGAACAGACTCCAGTGCTATTTGTCCTGTGTATGGCAATGGCAGCGCAATAGTGACTCTTCTTACCAGAAAACAACTCTTGCTCGTAGTACCAGAAACTGCATGTGATTCAACTCCATTTAGGCCTGGGAAACAAACTCTAGCTCGCTTTACAAGAAACACACTCTGCTTTTGAGAAAAGAGCACTCTTCTACTCTACTGTGTTTCCTATAGGGTCAGAACAGTGAGCTTGCTCAGAAAAAAAGAACTGTGCTTCCTACACACGGGCCATATGTAGTTCAACTCTGCTTAGGAAACTGACAAGAACAGTAGCTCCTTTTCAGTCCAATACACTGTACTTGCTGGGAACAGACGCGAGTGCTATTTGCACTGTGTATGGCAATGAGAGCACAATAGTGACTTTCCTTAACAGAAAACAACTCTTGCTCCTAGGAACACAAACTGCATGTGATTCAACGCCATTTAGGACTGGGAAACAAACGCTAGCTTGCCTTACAAGAAACACTCTCTGCTTTTTAGAAAAGAGCACTCTTCTACTCTACTGTGTTTCCTATGGGGTCCGAACAGTGAGCTTGTTCAGAACAAAAGAACTGTGCTTCCTTTACACACGGCCATATCTTGTTCAATTCTGCTTAGGAACCTGACAAGAACAGTAGATCCTCTTCAGTCCAATACACTGTACTTGCTGGGAACAGACGCGAGTGCTATTTGCACTGTGTATGGCAATGGGAGCTCAATAGTTACTTTCCTTACCAGAAAACAACTCTTGCTCGTAGGAACAGAAACTGCATGGGATTCAACTCCATGTAGGACTGGGAAACAAACGCTAGCTCGCCTTACAAGAAACACACTCTGCTTCTGACAAAAGAGCACAATTCTACTCTACTGTGTTTCCTATGGGGTCCGAACAGTGAGCTTGCTCAGAACAAAAGAACTGTGCTTCCTACACACACCCACCATATCTAGTTCAACTCTGCTTAGGAAACTGACAAGAACAGTAGCTCCTCTTCAGTCCGATACACTGTATTTGCTGGGAACAGACGCGAGTGCTATTTGCACTGTGTATGTCAATGGGAGCTCAATAGTTACTTTCCTTACCAGAAAACAACTCTTGCTCGTAGGAACAGAAACTGCATGGAATTCAACTCCATTTAGGACTGGGAAACAAACGCTAGCTCGCCTTACAAGAAACACACTCTGCTTTTGAGAAAAGAGCACAATTCTACTCTACTTTGTTTCCTATGGGGTCCGAACAGATAGCTTGCTCAGAACAAAAGAACTGTGCTTCCTACACACACGGCCATATCTAGTTCAATTCTGCTTAGGAACCTGACAAGAAGAGTAGATCCTCTTCAGTCCAATACACTATACTTGCTTGGAAAAGACGCCAGTGCTATTTGTCCTGTGTATGGCAATGGCAGCGCAATAGTGACTCTTCTTACCAGAAAACAACTCTTGCTTGTAGGACTAGAAACTCCATGTGATTCAACTCCATTTAGGACTGGGAAACAAACGCTAGCTCGCCTTACAAGAAACACACTCTGCTTTTGAGAAAAGAGCACTCTTCTACTCTACTGTGTTTCCTATGGGGTCCAAACAGTGAGCTTGCAAAGAACAAAAGAACTGTGCTTCCTAAACACGCGGGCCATATCTAGTTCAACTCTGCTTAGGAAACTGACAAGAACAGTAGCTCCTATTCAGTCCGATACACTGTACTTGCTGGGAACAGACGCGAGTGCTATTTGCACTGTGTATGGCAATGGGAGCACAATAGAGGCTTTCCTTACCAAAAAACAACTCTTGCTCATAGGACCAGAAACTGCATGTGATTCAACTCCATATAGGTCTGGGAAACAAATTCTAGCTCGCCTTACAAGAAACACAATTTGCTTTTGAGAAAAGAGCACTTTTCTACTCTACTGTGTTTCCTATAGGGCCAGAACAGTGAGCTTGCTCAGAACAAAAGAACTGAGCTTCCTACACACACGGCCATATCTAGTTCAACTCTGCTTAGGAACCTGACAAGAACAGTAGATCCTCTTCAGTCCAATACACTGTACATGCTGGGAACAGACGCGTGTGCTATATGCCCTTTATATGACAATGGGAGCACAATAGTGACTCTTCTTACCAGAAAACAACTCTTGCTCATAGGACCAGAAACTGCATGTGATTCATCTCCATTTAGGAGTGGGAAACAAACACTAACTCGACTTACAAGAAACACACTCTGATTTAGAGAAAAAAGCACTCTTCTACTCTATTGTGTTTCCTAAGAGGTCCAAACAGTGCACTTGCTCAGAACAAAAGAACTGTGCTTCCTACACACACGGCCATATCTAGTTCAATTCTGCTTAGGAACCTGACAAGAACAGTAGATACTCTTCAGTCCAATACACTGTACTGCTGGGAACAGACAACAGTGCTATTTGTCCTGTGTATGGCAATGGCAGCACAATAGTGACTCTTCTTACCATAAAACAACTCTTGCTCATAGGACCAGAAACTGCATGTGATTCAACTCCATTTAGGACTGGGAAACAAACGCTAGCTCGCCTTACAAGAAACACACTCTGCTTAGGAAAAAAGAGCACTCTTCTACTCTACTGTGTTTCTTATGGGGTTCGAACAGTGAGCTTGCTCAGAACAAAAGAACTGTGCTTCCTACACTCGGGCCATATCTAGTTCAACTCTGCTTAGGATACTTACAAGAACACTAGCTCCTCTTCAGTCCGATACACTGTACTTCCTGGGAACAGACGGGACAGCTATTTACACTGTGTATGGCTATTGGAGCACAATAGTGACTCGTCTTACCAGAAAACATCTCTTGCTCGTAGGACAAAAAACTGCATGTGACTCAACTCCATTTAGGACTGGGAAACAAACGCTAGCTCGCCTTACAAGAAACACACTCTGCTTTAGAGAAAAGAGCACTCTTCTACTCTACTGTGTTTCCTATGAGGTCCGAACAGTGAGCTTGCTCAGAACAAAAAAACCGTGCTTCCTACACACACCGCCATACCTAGTTCAATTCTGCTTAGGAACCTGACAAGAACAGTAGATCCTCTTCAGTCCAATACACTGTACTTGCTGGGAACAGACGCCAGTGCTATTTGTCCTGTGTTTGGCAATGGCAGCGCAATAGTGACTCTTCTTACCAGAAAACAACTCTTGCTCGTAGGACCAGAATCTGCAAGTGATACAACTCCATTTAGGACTGGGAAACAAACACTAGCTCGCCTTACAAGAAACACACTCTGATTTTGAGAAAAGAGCACTCTTCTACTCTACTGTGTTTCCTATAGGGCCTTAACAGTGAGCTTGCTCAGAACAAAAGAACTGTGCTTCCTACACACACGGCCATAACTAGTTAAACTCTGCTTAGGAAACTGACAAGAGCAGTAGCTCCTATTCTGTCCAATACACTGTACTTGCTGGGAACAGACACGAGTGCTATTTGCACTGTGTATGGCAATATGAGCACAATAGTGACTTTCTTTACCAGAAAACAACTCTTGATCATTGGACCGGAAACTGCCTGTGATTGAACTCCGTTTAGGACTAGGAAACAAATGCTAGCTTGCCTTACAAGAAACACACTCTGCTTTAGAGAAAAGAGCACTCTTCTACTCTACTGTGTTTCCTATAGGGCCAGAACAGTGAGCTTGCTCAGAACAAAACAACTGTGCTTCCTACACACCGCCATATCTAGTTCAACTCTGCTTAGGAAACTGACAAGAACTCTAGATCCTCTTCAGTCCAATACACTGTACATGCTGGGAACAGACGCCAGTGCTATTTGCCCTGTGTATGAAAATGGGAGCACAATAGTGACTCTTCTTACCAGAAAACAACTCTTGCTCGTAGGACCAGAAACTGCATGTGATTCAACTCCATTTAGGACTGGGAAACAAACGCTAGCCCAGCTCGCCTTACAAGAAACACACTCCGCTTTTGAGAAAAGAGCTCTCTTCTACTCTACTGTGTTTCCAATGGGGTCCATACAGTGAGCTTGCTCAGAACAAAAGAACTGTGCTTCCTACACACACGGATCATATCTAGTTCAACTCTGCTGAGGAAACTGACAAGAACAGTAGATCCTCTTCAGTCCAATACACTGTACATGCTGGGAACAGACACCAGTGCTATTTGCCCTGTGTATGACAATGGGAGAACAATAGTGACTCTTCTTACCAAAAAACAACTCTTGCTCATAGTACCAGAAACTGCATGTGATTCAACTCCATTTAGGACTGGGAAACAAATGCTAGCTCGGCTCGCCTTATAAGAAACACACTCTGCTTTTGAGAAAAGAGCACTCTTCTACTCTACTGTGTTTCCAATGGGGTCCAAACAGTGAGCTTGCTCAGAACAAAGAACTGTGCTTCCTATACACACGGCCATATCAAATCAACTCTGCTTAGGAAACTGACAAGAACAGTAGCTCCTATTCAGTCCAATACACTGTACTTGCTGGGAACAGACGCGAGTGCTATTTGCACTGTGTATGGCAATATGAGCACAATAGTGACTTTCCTTACCAGAAAACAACTCTTGCTCATTGGACCGGAAACTGCCTGTGATTGAACTCCATTTAGGACTAGGAAACAAACGCTAGCTCGCCTTACAAGAAACACACTCTGCTTTTGAGAAAAGAGCACTCTTCTACTCTACTGTGTTTCCTATGAGGTCCGAACAGTGAGCTTGCTCAGAACAAAAAAACCGTGCTTCCTACACACACCACCATATCTAGGTCAATTCTGCTTAGGAACCTGAGAAGAACAGTAGATCCTCTTCAGTCCAATACACTGTACTGCTGGGAACAGACAACAGTGCTATTTGTCATGTGTATCGCAACGGCAGCGCAATAGTGACTCTTCTTACCAGAAAAAAACTCTTGCTCGTAGGATGAGAAAGTGCATGGGATTCAACTCCATTTAGGACTGGGAAACAAACGCTAGCTCGCCTTACAAGAAACACACTCTGCTTTTGAGAAAAGAGCACTCTTCTACTCTACTGTGTTTCCTATGGGGTCTAAACAGTGAGCTTGCTCAGAACAAAAGAACTATGCTTCCTACACACACGTGCCATATCTAGTTCAACTCTGCTTAGGAAACTGACAAGAACAGTAGCTCCTCTTCAGTCCAAAACACTTTACTTGCGAGGAACCGACGCGAGTGCTATTTGCACTGTGTATGGAAATTGGAGCACAATAGTGACTCGTGTTACCAGAAAACAACTCTTGCTCGTGGACCAAAAACTACATGGGACTCAACTCCATTTAGGACTGGGAAACAAACGCTAGCTCGACTTCCAAGAAATACACTCTGCTTTAGAGAAAAGAGCACTCTTCTACTCTACTGTGTTTCCTATGGGGTCCAAACAGTGAGCTTGCAAAGAACAAAAGAACTGTGCTTCCTACAAACACGGATCATATCTAGTTCAACTCTGCTTAGGAAACTGACAAGAACATTAGCACCTATCCAGTCCAATACACTGTACTGGCTGGGAACAGACGCGAGTGCTATTTGCACTGTGTATGGCAATGGGAGCACAATGTGACTTTCCTTACCAGAAAAGAACTCTTAATCGTAGGACCTGAAACTGCAAGGGCTTCAACTCCATTTAGGACTAGGAAACAAACGCTAGCTCGCCTTACAAGAAACACACTCTGCTTTAGAGAAAAGAACACTCTTCTACTCTACTGTGTTTCCTATAGGGCCAGAACAGTGAGCTTGCTCAGAACAAAAAACTGTGCTTCCTACACACAGACCATATCTAGTTCAACTCTGCTTAGGAAACTGACAAGAACAGTAGCTCCTCTTCAGTCCGATACACTGTACTTGCTGGGAACAGACACGAGTGCTATTTGCATTGTGTTTTCCAATGGGAGCACAATAGTGACTTCCTTACCAGAAAACAACTCTTGCTCGTAAGACCAGAAACTGCATGTGATTCAACTCCATTTAGGACTGGGAAACAAACGCTAGCTCGCCTTACAAGAAACACACTCTGCTTTTGAGAAAAGAGCACTCTTCTACTCTACTGTATTTCCTATAGGGCCAGAACAGTGAGCTTGATGAGACAAAAGAACTTTGCTACCTACACACATGGCCATAACTAGTTCAACTCTGCTTAGGAAACTGAAAAGAACAGTAGCTCCTATTCAGTCCAATACACTGTACTTGCTGGGAACAGACGCGAGTGCTATTTGCGCTGTGTATGGCAATTGGAGCGCAATAGTGACTCTTCTTAACAGAAAACAACTCTTGCTCTTAGGACCAAAAACTGCATGTGACTTAACTCCATTTAGGAATGGGAAACAAACGCGAGCTCGCCTTACAAGAAACACACTCTGCTTTAGAGAAAAGAGCACTCTTCTACTCTACTGTGTTTCCTATAGGGCCAGAACAGTGAGCTTGCTCAGAACAAAAGAACTGTGCTTCCTACGCACACGGCCATATCCAGTTCAACTCTGCTTAGGAACCTGACAAGAACAGTAGAACCTCTTCAGTCCAATACACTGTACATGCTGGGAATAGACGCCAGTGCTATTTGCCCTGTGAATGAAAATGAGAGCACAATAGTGACTCTTCTTACCAGAAAACAACTCTTGCTCCGAGGACCAGAAACTGCATGTGATTCAACTCCATTTAGGACTGGGAAACAAACGCTAGCTCGGCTCGTCTTCCAAGAAACAAACTCTGCTTTTGAGAAAAGAGCACTCTTCTACTCTACTGTGTTTCCAATGGGGTCCAAACAGTGATCTTGCTCAGAACAAAAGAACTGTGCTTCCAACACACATGGCACATATCTAGTTCAACTGTGCTGAGGAAACTGACAAGAACAGTAGATCCTCTTCAGTCCAATACACTGTACATGCTGAGAACAGACGCCACTGCTATTTGCCCTGTGTATGACAATGGGATCACAATAGTGACTCTTCTTACCAGAAAACAACTTTTGCTCGCAGGACCAGGAACTGCATGTGATTCAACTCCATTTAGGACTGGGAAACAAACGCTAGCTCGCCTTACAAGAAAAACACTCTGCTTTTGAGAAAAGAGCACTCTTCTACTCTACTGTGTTTCCTATAGGGCCAGAACAGTGTACTTGCTCTGAACAAAAGAACTGTGCTTCCTACACACAAGATCATATCTAGTTCAATTCTGCTTAGGAACCTGAGAAGAACAGTAGATTCTCATCAGTCCAATACACTGTACATGTTGGGAACCGACACCAATGCTATTTGCACTGTGTATGACATTGAGAGCACAAGAGTGATTCTTCTTACCAGAAAACAACTCTTGCTCGTAGGACCAGAAACTGCATGTAATTCAACTCCATTTAGGACTGGGAAACAAATGCTAGCTCGCCTACAAGAAACACACTCTGCTTTAGAGAAAAGAACACTCTTCTACTCTACTGTGTTTCCTATAGGGCCAGAACAGTGAGCTTGCTCAGAACAAAAAACTGTGCTTCCTACACACAGACCATATCTAGTTCAACTCTGCTTAGGAAACTGACAAGAACAGTACCTCCTCTTCAGTCCGATACACTGTACTTGCTGGGAACAGACACGAGTGCTATTTGCACTGTGTTTTCCAATGGGAGCACAATAGTGACTTCCTTACCAGAAAACAACTCTTGCTCGTAAGACCAGAAACTGCATGTGATTCAACTCCATTTAGGACTGGGAAACAAACGCTAGCTCGCCTTTCAATAAACACACTCTGCTTTTGAGAAAAGAGCACTCTTCTACTCTACTGTGTTTCATATGGTGTCCAAACAGTGAGCTTGCTCAGAACAAAAGAACTGTGCTTTCTACACACATGGCCATATCTAGTTCAATTCTGCGTAGGAACCTGACAAGAACAGTAGATCCTCTTCAGTCCAATACACTGTACTTCCTGGGATCAGATGCCAGTACTATTTGCCCTGTGTATGACAATGGGAGCGCAATAGTGACTCTTCTTACCAGAAAACAACTCTTGCTCATAGGACCAGAAACTGCATGGGATTCAACTCCATTTAGGACTGGGAAACAAACGCTAGCTCACCTTACAAGAAACACACTGCTTTAGAGAAAAGAGCACTCTTCTACTCTACTGTGTTTCCTATGGGGTCCAAAGAGTGAGCTTGCTCAGAACAAAAGAACTGAGGTTCCTACACACACAGAACATATGTAGTTCAAGTCTGCTTAGGAAACTGACAAGAACAGTAGCTCCTCTTCAGTCCAATACACTGTACATGCTGGGAACAGACGCGAGTGCTATTTACACTCTGTATGGCAATGAGAGCGCAATAGTGACTTTCCTTACCAGAAAACAACTCTTGCTCGTAGGACCACAAACTGCATGTGATTCAACGCCATTTAGGACTGGGAAACAAATGCTAGCTCGCCTTACAAGAAACACACTCTGCTTTAGAAAAAGTGCACTCTTCTACTCTACTGTGTTTCCTACAGGGCCAGAACAGTGAGCTTGCTCAGAACAAAAGAACTGTGCATCCTACACACACGGGCCATATCTAGTTCAACTCTGCTTAGGAAACTGCAAGAACAGTAGCTCCTCTTCATTCCGATACACTGTACTTGCTGGGAACTGACGCGAGAGCTATTTGCATTGTGTATGGCAATAGGAGCGCAATAGTGACTTTCCTTACCAGAAAACAACTCTTGCTCGTAGGACCAGAAACTGCATGAGATTCAACACCATTTAGGACTGGGAAACAAACGCTAGCTTGCCTTACAAGAAACACACTCTGCTTTTGAGAAAAGAGTACTCATCTACTGTACTGTGTTTCCTATGGGGTCCGAACAGTAGCTTGCGCAGAACAAACGAACTGTGCTTCCTACACACACGGCCATATCTAGTTCAAGTCTGCTTAGGAACCTGACAAGAACAGTAGATCCTCTTCAGTCCAATACACTGTACTTGCTGGGAACAGACGCCAGTGCTATTTGTCCTGTGTATGGCAATGGCAGCACAATAGTGACTCTTCTTACCATAAAACAACTCTTGCTCGTAGGACCAGAAACTGCATGTGATTCAACTCCATTTAGGACTGGGAAACAAACGCTAGCTCGCCTTACAAGAAACACACTCTGCATTAGAGAAAAGAGCACTCTTCTACTCTACTGTGTTTCCTATAGGGCCAGAACAGTGAGCTTGCTCAGAACGAAAGAACTGTGCTTCCTACACATAGGCCATATCTAGTTCAACTCTGCTTAGGAAACTGACAAGAACAGTAGCTCCTTGTCAGTCCGATACACTGTTCTTTCTGGGAACAGACGCGAGTGCTATTTGCACTGTGTATGGCAATGGAAACACAATAGTGTCTTTCCTTACCAGAAAACAACTCTTGCTCGTAGTACCAGAAACTGCATGTGATTCAACTCCATTTAGGACTGGGAAACAAATGCTAGCTCGCCTTACATGAAACACACTCTGCTTTTGAGAAAAGAGCACTCTTCTACTCTACTGTGTTTCCTATCGGGTCCGAACATTGAGCTTGCTCAGAACAAAAGAACTATGCTTCCTACACACACGTGCCATATCTAGTTCAACTCTGCTTAGGAAACTGACAAGAACAGTAGCTCCTCTTCAGTCCAAAACACTTTACTTGCGAGGAACCGACGCGAGTGCTATTTGCACTGTGTATGGAAATTGGAGCACAATAGTGACTCGTGTTACCAGAAAACAACTCTTGCTCGTGGACCAAAAACTACATGGGACTCAACTCCATTTAGGACTGGGAAACAAACGCTAGCTCGACTTCCAAGAAATACACTCTGCTTTAGAGAAAAGAGCACTCTTCTACTCTACTGTGTTTCCTATGGGGTCCAAACAGTGAGCTTGCAAAGAACAAAAGAACTGTGCTTCCTACAAACACGGATCATATCTAGTTCAACTCTGCTTAGGAAACTGACAAGAACATTAGCACCTATCCAGTCCAATACACTGTACTGGCTGGGAACAGACGCGAGTGCTATTTGCACTGTGTATGGCAATGGGAGCACAATGTGACTTTCCTTACCAGAAAAGAACTCTTAATCGTAGGACCTGAAACTGCAAGGGCTTCAACTCCATTTAGGACTAGGAAACAAACGCTAGCTCGCCTTACAAGAAACACACTCCGCTTTTGAGAAAAGAGCACTCTTCTTCTCTACTGTGTTTCCTATAGGGCCAGAACAGTGAGCTTGCTCAGAACATAAGAACTGTGCTTCCTACACACACGGGCCATATCGAGTTCAACTCTGCTTAGGAAACTGACAAGAACAGTAGCTCCTCTTCATTCCAATACACTGTACTTGCTGTGAACAGACGCATGTGCTATTTGCACTGTGTATGGCATTGGGAGCGCAATAGTGACTTTCCTTACCAGAAAACAACTCTTGCTCGTAGGACCAGAAACTGCATGTGATTCCACTCCATTTAGGACTAGAAACAAATGCAAGCTCGCCTTACAAGAAACACACTCTGCTTTTGAGAAAAGAGCACTCTTCTACTCCACTGTGCTCCCTATGGTGTCCGAACAGTGAGCTTGCTCAGAACAAAAGAACTGTGCTTCGTACACACGACCATATCTAGTTCAATTCTGTTTAGGAAGCTGACAAGAACAGTAGATCCTCTTCAGTCCAATATACTGTACTTGCTGGGAACAGACGCCAGTGCTATTGGTCCTGTGTATGGCAATGGCAGCGCAATAGTGACTCTTCTTACCATAAAAAAACTCTTGCTCATAGGAACAGAAACTGCAAGTGTTTCAACTCCATTTAGGACTGGGAAACAAAAGCTAGCTAACCTTACAAGAAACACACTCTGCTTTAGAGAAAGGAGCACTCTTCTAGTCTACTGTGTTTCCTATAGGGCCAGAAGAGTGAGCTTGCTCAGAACAAAAGAACTGTGCTTCCTACACACGGGCCATATCTAGTTCAACTCTGCTTAGGAACCTGACAAGAACAGTAGATCCTCTTCAGTCCAATACACTGTACTTGCTGGGAACAGACTCCAGTGCTATTTGTCCTGTGTATGGCAATGGCAGCACAAAAGTGACTCTTCTTACCAGAAAACAACTCTTGCTGGTAGTACCAGAAACTGCATGTGATTCAACTCCATTTAGGCCTGGGAAACAAACTCTAGCTCGCTTTACAAGAAACACACTCTGCTTTTGAGAAAAGAGCACTCTTCTACTCTACTGTGTTTCCTATAGGGCCAGAACAGTGAGCTTGCTCAGAAAAAAAGAACTGTGCTTCCTACACACGGGCCATATGTAGTTCAACTCTGCTTAGGAAACTGACAAGAACAGTAGCTCCTTTTCAGTCCAATACACTGTACTTGCTGGGAACAGACGCGAGTGCTATTTGCACTGTGTATGGCAATGAGAGCACAATAGTGACTTTCCTTAACAGAAAACAACTCTTGCTCCTAGGAACACAAACTGCATGTGATTCAACGCCATTTAGGACTGGGAAACAAACGCTAGCTAACCTTACAAGAAACACACTCTGCTTTAGAGAAAGGAGCACTCTTCTAGTCTACTGTGTTTCCTATAGGGCCAGAAGAGTGAGCTTGCTCAGAACAAAAGAACTGTGCTTCCTACACACGGGCCATATCTAGTTCAACTCTGCTTAGGAACCTGACAAGAACAGTAGATCCTCTTCAGTCCAATACACTGTACTTGCTGGGAACAGACTCCAGTGCTATTTGTCCTGTGTATGGCAATGGCAGCACAAAAGTGACTCTTCTTACCAGAAAACAACTCTTGCTGGTAGTACCAGAAACTGCATGTGATTCAACTCCATTTAGGCCTGGGAAACAAACTCTAGCTCGCTTTACAAGAAACACACTCTGCTTTTGAGAAAAGAGCACTCTTCTACTCTACTGTGTTTCCTATAGGGCCAGAACAGTGAGCTTGCTCAGAAAAAAAGAACTGTGCTTCCTACACACGGGCCATATGTAGTTCAACTCTGCTTAGGAAACTGACAAGAACAGTAGCTCCTTTTCAGTCCAATACACTGTACTTGCTGGGAACAGACGCGAGTGCTATTTGCACTGTGTATGGCAATGAGAGCACAATAGTGACTTTCCTTAACAGAAAACAACTCTTGCTCCTAGGAACACAAACTGCATGTGATTCAACGCCATTTAGGACTGGGAAACAAACGCTAGCTTGCCTTACAAGAAACACTCTCTGCTTTTTAGAAAAGAGCACTCTTCTACTCTACTGTGTTTCCTATGGGGTCCGAACAGTGAGCTTGCTCAGAACAAAAGAACTGTGCTTCCTACACACACGGCCATATCTTGTTCAATTCTGCTTAGGAACCTGACAAGAACAGTAGATCCTCTTCAGTCCAATACACTGTACTTGCTGGGAACAGACGCGAGTTCTATTTGCACTGTGTATGGCAATGGGAGCTCAATAGTTACTTTCCTTACCAGAAAACAACTCTTGCTCGTAGGAACAGAAACTGCATGGGATTCAACTCCATTTAGGACTGGGAAACAAACGCTAGCTCGCCTTACAAGAAACACACTCTGCTTCTGACAAAAGAGCACAATTCTACTCTACTGTGTTTCCTATGGGGTCCGAACAGTGAGCTTGCTCAGAACAAAAGAACTGTGCTTCCTACACACAAGCACCATATCTAGTTCAACTCTGCTTAGGAAACTGACAAGAACAGTAGCTCCTCTTCAGTCCGATACCCTGTATTTGCTGGGAACAGACGCGAGTGCTATTTGCACTGTGTATGTCAATGGGAGCTCAATAGTTACTATCATTACCAGAAAAAAACTCTTGCTCGTAGGAACAGAAACTGCATGGAATTCAACTCCATTTAGGACTGGGAAACAAACGCTAGCTCGCCTTACAAGAAACACACTCTGCTTTTGAGAAAAGAGCACAATTCTACTCTACTGTGTTTCCTAAGGGGTCCGAACAGATAGCTTGCTCAGAACAAAAGAACTGTGCTTCCTACACACACGGCCATATCTAGTTCAATTCTGCTTAGGAACCTGACAAGAAGAGTAGATCCTCTTCAGTCCAATACACTATACTTGCTTGGAAAAGACGCCAGTGCTATTTGTCCTGTGTATGGCAATGGCAGCGCAATAGTGACTCTTCTTACAATAAAAAAACTCTTACTCATAGGAACAGAAACTGCAAGTGTTTCAACTCCATTTAGGACTGAGAAACAAAAGCTAGCTAACCTTACAAGAAACACACTCTGCTTTAGAGAAAGGAGCACTCTTCTAGTCTACTGTGTTTCCTATAGGGCCAGAACAGTGAGCTTGCTCAGAACAAAAGAACTGTGCTTCCTACACACGGGCCATATCTAGTTCAACTCTGCTTAGGAACCTGACAAGAACAGTAGATCCTCTTCAGTCCAATACACTGTACTTGCTGGGAACAGACTCCAGTGCTATTTGTCCTGTGTATGGCAATGGCAGCGCAATAGTGACTCTTCTTACCAGAAAACAACTCTTGCTCGTAGTACCAGAAACTGCATGTGATTCAACTCCATTTAGGCCTGGGAAACAAACTCTAGCTCGCTTTACAAGAAACACACTCTGCTTTTGAGAAAAGAGCACTCTTCTACTCTACTGTGTTTCCTATAGGGTCAGAACAGTGAGCTTTCTCAGAAAAAAAGAACTGTGCTTCCTACACACGGGCCATATGTAGTTCAACTCTGCTTAGGAAACTGACAAGAACAGTAGCTCCTTTTCAGTCCAATACACTGTACTTGCTGGGAACAGACGCGAGTGCTATTTGCACTGTGTATGGCAATGAGAGCACAATAGTGACTTTCCTTAACAGAAAACAACTCTTGCTCCTAGGAACACAAACTGCATGTGATTCAACGCCATTTAGGACTGGGAAACAAACGCTAGCTTGCCTTACAAGAAACACTCTCTGCTTTTTAGAAAAGAGCACTCTTCTACTCTACTGTGTTTCCTATGGGGTCCGAACAGTGAGCTTGTTCAGAACAAAAGAACTGTGCTTCCTACACACACGGCCATATCTTGTTCAATTCTGCTTAGGAACCTGACAAGAACAGTAGATCCTCTTCAGTCCAATACACTGTACTTGCTGGGAACAGACGCGAGTGCTATTTGCACTGTGTATGGCAATGGGAGCTCAATAGTTACTTTCCTTACCAGAAAACAACTCTTGCTCGTAGGAACAGAAACTGCATGGGATTCAACTCCATGTAGGACTGGGAAACAAACGCTAGCTCGCCTTACAAGAAACACACTCTGCTTCTGACAAAAGAGCACAATTCTACTCTACTGTGTTTCCTATGGGGTCCGAACAGTGAGCTTGATCAGAACAAAAGAACTGTGCTTCCTACACACACCCACCATATCTAGTTCAACTCTGCTTAGGAAACTGACAAGAACAGTAGCTCCTCTTCAGTCCGATACACTGTATTTGCTGGGAACAGACGCGAGTGCTATTTGCACTGTGTATGTCAATGGGAGCTCAATAGTTACTTTCCTTACCAGAAAACAACTCTTGCTCGTAGGAACAGAAACTGCATGGAATTCAACTCCATTTAGGACTGGGAAACAAACGCTAGCTCGCCTTACAAGAAACACACTCTGCTTTTGAGAAAAGAGCACAATTCTACTCTACTTTGTTTCCTATGGGGTCCGAACAGATAGCTTGCTCAGAACAAAAGAACTGTGCTTCCTACACACACGGCCATATCTAGTTCAATTCTGCTTAGGAACCTGACAAGAAGAGTAGATCCTCTTCAGTCCAATACACTATACTTGCTTGGAAAAGACGCCAGTGCTATTTGTCCTGTGTATGGCAATGGCAGCGCAATAGTGACTCTTCTTACCAGAAAACAACTCTTGCTTGTAGGACTAGAAACTCCATGTGATTCAACTCCATTTAGGACTGGGAAACAAACGCTAGCTCGCCTTACAAGAAACACACTCTGCTTTTGAGAAAAGAGCACTCTTCTACTCTACTGTGTTTCCTATGGGGTCCAAACAGTGAGCTTGCTCAGAACAAAAGAACTGTGCTTCCTACACACAAGGGCCATATCTAGTTCAACTCTGCTTAGGAAACTGACAAGAACAGTAGCTCCTTTTCAGTCCAATACACTGTGCTTGCGGGGAAGAGACGCGAGTGCTATTTGCACTGTGTATGGCAAATAGACCACAATAGTGACTCGTCTTACCAGAAAACAACTCTTGCTCGTAGGACAAAAAACTGCATGTAACTCAACTCCATATAGGACTGGGAAACAAACGCTAGCTCGCCTTACAAGAAACACACTCTGCTTTTGAGAAAAGAGCACTCTTCTACTCTACTGTTTCCTATGTAGTCCAAACAATGAACTTGCTCAGAACAAAAGAACTGTGCTTCCTACACACATGGCCATATCTAGTTCAATTCTGCTTAGGAACATGACAAGAACGGTAGATCCTCTTCAGTCCAATACACTGTACTTGCTGTTAACAAACGCCAGTGCTATTTGTCCTGTGTATGGCAATGGCAGCGCAAAAGTGACTCTGTTTACCATAAAACAACTCTTGCTCGTAGGACTAGAAACTGAATGTGATTCAACTCCATTTAGGACTGGGAAACAAACGCTAGCTCGCCTTATAAGAAACACACTCTGCTTTAGAGAAAAGAGCACTCTTCTACTCTACTGTGTTTCCTATAGGGCCAGAACAGTGAGCTTGCTCAGAACAAAAGAGCTGTGCTTCCTACACATGGGCCATAACTAGTTCCACTCTGCTTAGGAAACTGACAAGAACAGTAGCTCCTCTTCAGTCCGATACAATGTACTTGCTGGGAACAGATGCGAGTGCTATTTGCACTGTGTATGGCAATGGGAGCTCAATAGTGATTCTTCTTACCAGAAAACAACTCTTGCTCGTAGGACCAGAAACTGCATGAGACTCAACTCCATTTAGGACTGGGAAACAAATGCTAGCTCGACGTCCAAGATACACACTCTGCTTTTGAGAAAAGAGCACTCCTCTACTCTACTGTTTTTCCTATGTGTTCCGAAAAGTGAGCTTGCTCAGAACAAAAAAACTGTGCTTCCTACACACACGGCCATATCTAGTTCGAGTCTGCTTAGGAACCTGACAAGAACAGTAGATCCTCTTCAGTCCAATACACTGTACTTGCTGGGAACAGACGCCAATGCTATTTGTCCTGTGTATGGCAATGGCAGCACAATAGTGACTCTTCTTACCAGAAAACAACTCTTGCTCGTGGACCAGAAACTGCATGTGATTCAACTCCATTTAGGTCTGGGAAACAAACTCTAGCTCGCTTTACAAGAAACACACTCTGCTTTTGAGAAAAGAGCACTCTTCTACTCTACTGTGTTTCCTATAGGGCCAGAACAGTGAGCTTGCTCAGAAAAAAAGAACTGTGCTTCCTACACACACGAGCCATATGTAGTTCAACTCTGCTTAGGAAACTGAGAAGAACAGTAGCTCCTCTTCTTTCCAATACACTGTACTTGCTGGGAACAGATGGGAGGGCTATTTGCACTGTGTATGGCAATGGGAGCACAATAGTGACTTTCCTTACCAGAAAACAACTCTTGCTCGTAGGAACACAAACTGCATGTGATTCCACTCCATTTAGGAATGGGAAACAAACGCTAGCTCGCCTTAAAAGAAACACACTCTGCTTTTGAGAAAAAAGCACTCTTCTACTCTACTGTGTTTCCTATGGGGTCCGAACAGTGAGCTTCTTCAGAACAAAAAAAACTGTGCTTCCTACACACACGGCCATATCTAGTTCAAGTCTGCTTAGGAACCTGACAAGAACAATAGATCCTCATTAGCCCAATATACTGTACTTGCTGCGAACAGACGCCAGTGCTATTTGTCCTGTGTATGGCAATGGCAGCGCAATAGTGACTCTTTTTACCAGAAAACAACTCTTGCTCGTAGTACCAGAAACTGCATGGGATTCAACTCCATTTAGGACTGTGAAACAAACGCTAGCTCGCCTTACAAGTAACACACTCTGCTTTAGAGAAAAGAGCACTCTTCTGCTCTACTGTGTTTTCTATGGGGTCCAAACAGTGAGCTTGCAAAGAACAAAAGAACTGTGGTTCCTACAAACACGCATCATATCTAGTTCAACTCTGCTTAGGAAACTGTCAAGAACAGTAGCACCTATCCAGTCCAATACACTGTACTTGCTGGAAACAGACACGAGTGCTATTTGCACTGTGTATGACAATGGGAGCACAATGAGACTTTCCTTACCAGAAAAGAACTCTTGTTCGTAGGACCAGAAACTGCATGTGATTCAACTCCATTTAGGACTAGGAAACAAACGCTAGCTCGCCTTACAAGAAACACACTCTGCTTTTGAGAAAAGCACACTCTTCTACTCTACTGTGTTTCCTATAGGGTCCGAACAGTGAGCTTGCTCAGAACAAAAGAACTGTGCTTCCTACACACACGGCCATATCTAGTTCAATTCTGCTTAGGAACCTGAAAGAACAGTAGATCCTCTTCAGTCCAATACACTGTACTTGCTGGGAACAGACGCCAGTGCTATTTCCACTGTGGATGGCAATGGGAGCACAATAGTGACTTTCCTTACCAGAAAACAACTCTTGCTCGTAGGACCAGAAACTGCATATGATTCAACTCCATTTAGGACTGAGAAACAAATGCTAGCTTGCCTTCCATGAAACACACTCTGCTTTTGAGAAAAGAGCACTCTTCTACTCTACTGTGTTTCCTATGGGGTACGAACAGTGAGCTTGCTCAGAACTAAAGAACTGTGCTTCCTACACACACGGGCCATATCTAGTTCAACTCTGCTTAGGAAACTGACAAGAACAGTAACTCCTCTTCAGTCCGATACACTGTACTTGCTGGGAACAGACGCGAGTGCTATTTGCACTGTGTATGGCAATGGGAGCGCAATAGTGACTTTCCTTACCAGAAAACAACTCTTGCTCGTAGGACCAGAAACTGCATGTGATTCAACTCCATTTAGGACTAAGAAACAAATGCTAGCTCGCCTTACATGAAACACACTCTGCTTTTGAGAAAAGAGCACTCTTCTACTCTACTGTGTTTCTTATGGGGTCCAAACAGTGAGCTTGCTCAGAACCAAAGAACTGTGCTTCCTACACACACGGATCATATCTAGTTCAACTCTGCTTAGTAAACTGACAAGAACAGTAGCTCCTATTCAGTCCAATACAATGTACTTGCGGGGAACAGACGCGAGTGCTATTTGCACTGTGTATGGCAATTGGAGCAAAATAGTGACTCGTCTTACCAGAAAACAACTCTTGCTCGTAGGACAAAAAACTGCATGTGACTCAATTCCATTTAGGACTGGGAAACAAACGCTAGCTCGCCTTCTAAAAACACACTCTGCTTTTGAGAAAAGAGCACTCTTCTACTCTACTGTGTTTCCTATGTGTTCCGAACAGTGAGCTTGCTCAGAACAAAAAAACTGTGCTTCCTACACACACGGCCATATCTAGTTCAAGTCTGCTTAGGAAACTGACAAGAACAGTAGCTCCTATTCAGTCTGATACACTGTATTTGCTGGGAACAGACGCGAGTGCTATTTGCACTGTATATGGCATTTGGAGCGCAATAGTGACTCTTCTTACCAGAAAACAACTCTTGCTCGTAGGACAAAAAACTGCATGTGACTCAACTCCATTTAGGACTGGAAACCAACGCGAGTTCGCCTTCCAAAAATACACTCTGCTTTTGAGAAAAGAGCACTCTTCTACTCTACTGTGTTTCCTATGTGTTCTGAACAGTGAGCTTGCTCAGAACAAAAAAACTGTGCTTCCTACAAACATTGCCACATCTAGTTCAAGTCTGCTTAGGAACCTGACAAGAACAGTAGATCCTCCTCAGTCCAATACACTATGCTCCTGGGAACAGACAACAGTACTATTTGTCCTGTGTATGGCAATGGCAGCGCAATAGTGACTCTTCTTACCATAAAACAACTCTTGCTCGTAGGACCAGAAACTGCATGTGATTCAACTCCATTTAGGACTGGGAAACAAACGCTAGCTCTCCTTACAAGAAACACACTCTGCTTTTGAGAAAAGAGCACAATTCTACTCTACTGTGTTTCCTATGGGGTCCGAACAGTGAGCTTGCTCAGAACAAAAGAACTGTGCTTCCTACACACACCGACCATATCTAGTTCAACTCTGCTTAGGAAACTGACAAGAACAGTAGCTCCTCTTCAGTCCGATACACTGTATTTGCTGGGAACAGACGCGAGTGCTATTTGCACTGTGTATGGCAATGGCAGCGCAATAGTGACTCTTCTTACCAGAAAACAACTCTTGCTCGTACGACCAGAAACTATATGTGATTCAACTCCATTTAGGACTGGGAAACAAACGCTAGCTCGCCTTACAAGAAACACACTCTGCTTTTGAGAAAAGAGCACTCTTCTACTCTACTGTGTTTCCTATAGGGCCAGAACAGTGAGCTTGCTCAGAACACAAGAACTGTGCTTCCTACACACGGGCCATATCTAGTTCAACTCTGCTTAGGAACCTGACAAGAACAGTAGCTCCTATTCAGTCCAATACACTGTACTTGCTGGGAACAGACGCGAGTGCTCTTTGCACTGTGTATTGCATTTGGAGAGCAATAGTGACTCTTCTTACCAGAAAACAACTCTTGCTCGTAGGACCAAAAACTGCCTGTGACTCAACTCCATTTAGGACTGGGAAACAAACGCGAGCTCGCCTTACAAGAAACACACTCTGCTTTAGAGAAAAGAGCACTCTTCTACTCTACTGTGTTCCCTATGGGGTTCGAACAGTGAGCTTGCTCAGAACAAAAAAACTGTGCTTCCTACACACACGGCCATATCTATTTCAAGTCTGATTAGGAACCTGACAAGAACAGTAGATCCTCTTTCGTCCAATACACTGTACTTGCTTGGAAAAGACGCCAGTGCTATTTGTTCTGTGTATGGCAATGGCAGCGCAATGGTGACTGTTCTTACCAGAAAACATCTCTTGCTTGTAGGACCAGAAACTCCATGTGATTCAACTCCATTTAGGACTGGGTAACAAACGCTAGCTCGCCTTACAAGAAACACACTCTGCTTTTGAGAAAAGAGCACTCTTCTAATCTACTGTGTTTCCTTTGGGGTCCAAACAGTGAGCTTGCTCAGAACACAAGAACTGTGCTTCCTACACACGGGCCATATCTAGTTCAACTCTGCTTAGGAACCTGACAAGAACAGTAGCTCCTATTCAGTCCAATACACTGTACTTGCTGGGAACAGACGCGAGTGCTCTATGCACTGTGTATTGCATTTGGAGCGCAATAGTGACTCTTCTTACCAGAAAACAACTCTTGCTCGTAGGACCAAAAACTGCCTGTGACTCAACTCCATTTAGGACTGGGAAACAAACGCGAGCTCGCCTTACAAGAAACACACTCTGCTTTAGAGAAAAGAGCACTCTTCTACTCTACTGTGTTCCCTATGGGGTTCGAACAGTGAGCTTGCTCAGAACAAAAAAACTGTGCTTCCTACACACACGGCCATATCTATTTCAAGTCTGATTAGGAACCTGACAAGAACAGTAGATCCTCTTTAGTCCAATACACTGTACTTGCTTGGAAAAGACGCCAGTGCTATTTGTTCTGTGTATGGCAATGGCAGCGCAATGGTGACTGTTCTTACCAGAAAACATCTCTTGCTTGTAGGACCAGAAACTCCATGTGATTCAACTCCATTTAGGACTGGGTAACAAACGCTAGCTCGCCTTACAAGAAACACACTCTGCTTTTGAGAAAAGAGCACTCTTCTAATCTACTGTGTTTCCTTTGGGGTCCAAACAGTGAGCTTGCTCAGAACAAAAGAACTGTGCTTCCTACACACGGACCATATCTATATCAAGTCTGCTTAGGAAACTGACAAGAACAGTAGCTCCTATTCAGTCCCATACACTGTACTTGCTGGGAACAGACGCGAGTGCTATTTGCACTGTATATGGCATTTGGAGCGCAACAGTGACTCTTCTTACCAGAAAACAACTCTTGCTCGTAGGACCAAAAACTGCATGTGACTCAACTCCATTTAGGACTGGGAAACAAACGCGAGCTCCCCTTACAAGAAACACACTCTGCTTTTAAGAAAAGTGCACTCTTCTACTCTACTGTGTTTCCTATAGGGCTAGAACCGTGAGCTTGCTCAGAAAATAAGAACTGTGCTTCCTACACACATGGCCATATCTAATTCAAGTCTGATTAGGAACCTGACAAGAACAGTAGATCCTCTTCAGTCCAATACACTGTACTTGCTGATAAGAGACTTGAGTGCTATTTGAACTGTGTATGACAATGGGAGCACAATAGTGACTCTTCTTACCAGAAAACAACTCTTGCTCGTAGGACCAGAAACTGCATGTGATTCCACTCCATTTAGGATTGGGAAACAAACGCTAGCTCGCCTTACAAGAAACACACTCTGCTTTTGAGAAAAGAGCACTCTTCAACTCTATTGTGTTTCCTAGGAGGTCCGAACAATGAACTTGCTCAGAACAAAAGAACTGTGCTTCCTACACACACGGCCATATCTAGTTCAATTCTGCTTTGGAACCTGACAAGAACAGTAGATCCTCTTCACTCCAATACACTGTACTGCTGGGAACAGACAACAGTGCTATTTGTCCTGTGTATGGCAATGGCAGCGCAATAGTGACTCTTCTTACCATAAAACAACTCTTGCTCGTAGGACCAGAAACTGCATGTGATTCAACTCCATTTAGGACTGGGAAACAAACGCTAACTCGCCTTACAAGAAACACACTCTGCTTTTGAGAATAGAGCACTCTTCTACTCTATTGTGTTTCCTATGAGGTCCGAAGAGTGAGCTTGCTCAGAACAAAAAAAACGTGCTACCTACACACACCGCCACACCTAGTTCAATTCTGATTAGGAACCTGACAAGAACAGTAGATCCTCTTCAGTCCAATACACTGTACTCCTGGGAAGAGACAACAGTGCTATTTGTCCTGTGTATGGCAATGGCAGCGCAATAGTGACTCTTCTTACCATAAAACAACTCTTGCTCGTAGGACCAGAAACTGCATGTGATTCAACTCCATTTAGGACTGGGAAACAAACGCTAGCTCTCCTTACAAGAAACACACTCTGCTTTAGAGAAAAGAGCACTCTTCTACTCTACTGTGTTTCCTATAGGGCCAGAACAGTGAGCTTGCTCAGAACAAAAGAACTGTGCTTCCTACACACACCGACCATATCTAGTTCAACTCTGGTTGGAAACTGACAAGAACAGTAGCTCCACTTCAGTCTGATACACTGTATTTGCTGGGAACAGACGCGAGTGCTATTTGCACTGTGTATGGCAATGGGAGCTCAATAGTTACTTTCCTTACCAGAAAACAACTCTTGCTCGTAGGAACAGAAACTGCATGGGATTCAACTCCATGTAGGACTGGGAAACAAACGCTAGCTCGCCTTACAAGAAACACACTCTGCTTCTGACAAAAGAGCACAATTCTACTCTACTGTGTTTCCTATGGGGTCTGAACAGTGAGCTTGCTCAGAACAAAAGAACTGTGCTTCCTACACACACCGACCATATCTAGTTCAACTCTGCTTAGAAAACTGACAAGAACAGTAGCTCCTCTTCAGTCCGATACACTGTATTTGCTGGGAACAGACGCGAGTGCTATTTGTCCTGTGTATTGCAATGGCAGCGCAATAGTGACTCTTCTTACCATAAAACAACTCTTGCTCGTAGGACCAGAAACTGCATGTGATTCAACTCCATTTAGGACTGGGAAACAAACGCTAGCTCGCCTTACAAGAAACACACTCTGCTTTTGAGAAAAGAGCACTCTTCTACTCTACTGTGTTTCCTATAGGGCCAGAACAGTGAGCTTGCTCAGAACAAAAGAACTGTGCTTCCTACACACGGGCCATATCTAGTTCAACTCTGCTTAGGAAACTGACAAGAACAGTAGCTCCTATTCAGTCCAATACACTGTACTTGCTGGGAACAGACGCGAGTGCTCTTTGCACTGTGTATTGCATTTGGAGCGCAATAGTGACTCTTCTTACCAGAAAACAACTCTTGCTCGTAGGACCAAAAACTGCCTGTGACTCAACTCCATTTAGGACTGGGAAACAAACGCGAGCTCGCCTTACAAGAAACACACTCTGCTTTAGAGAAAAGAGCACTCTTCTACTCTACTGTGTTCCCTATGGGGTCCGAACAGTGAGCTTGCTCAGAACAAAAAAACTGTGCTTCCTACACACAAGGCCATATCTAGTTCAAGTCTGATTAGGAACCTGACAAGAACAGTTGATCCTCTTTCGTCCAATACACTGTACTTGCTTGGAAAAGACACCAGTGCTATTTGTCCTGTGTATGGCAATGGCAGCGCAATAGTGACTCTTCTTACCAGAAAACAACTCTTGCTTGTAGGACCAGAAACTGCATGTGATTCAACTCCATTTAGGACTGGGAAACAAACGATAGCTCGCCTTACAAGAAACACACTCTGCTTTTGAGAAAAGAGCACTCTTGTACTCTACTGTGTTTCCGATGGGGTCCAAACAGTGAGCTTGCTCAGAACAAAAGAACTGTGCTTCCTAAACACGCCGGCCATATCTAGTTCAACTCTGCTTAGGAAACTGACAAAAACAGTAGCTCCTCTTCAGTCCGATACACTGTACTTGCTGGGAACAGACGCGAGTGCTATTTGCACTGTGTATGGCAATGGGAGCACAATAGAGACTTTCCTTACCAAAAAACAACTCTTGCTCGTAGGACCAGAAACTGCATGTGATTCAACTCCATATACGTCTGGGAAACAAATTCTAGCTCGCCTTACAAGAAACACAATCTGCTTTTGAGAAAAGAGCACTCTTCTACTCTACTGTGTTTCCTATAGGGCCAGAACAGTGAGCTTGCTCAGAACAAAAGAACTCTGCTTCCTACACACATGGCCATATCTAGTTCAACTCTGCTTAGGAACCTGACAAGAACAGTAGATCCTCTTCAGTCCAATACACTGTACATGCTGGGAACAGACGCGTGTGCTATATGCCCTTTGTATGACAATGGGAGCACAATAGTGACTCTTCTTACCAGAAAACAACTCTTGCTCCTAGGACCAGAAACTGCAAGTTATTCATCTCCATTTAGGAGTGGGAAACAAACACTAACTCGACTTACAAGAAACACACTCTAATTTAGAGAAAAAAGCACTCTTCTACTCTATTGTGTTTCCTAAGAGGTCCAAACAGTGAACTTGCTCAGAACAAAAGAACTGTGCTTCCTACACACACGGCCATATCTAGTTCAATTCTGCTTAGGAACCTGACAAGAACAGTAGATCCTCTTCAGTCCAATACACTGTACTGCTGGGAACAGACAACAGTGCTATTTGTCCTGTGTATGGCAATGGCAGCACAATAGTGACTCTTCTTACCATAAAACAACTCTTGCTCGTAGGACCAGAAACTGCATGTGATTCAACTCCATTTAGGACTGGGAAACAAACGCTAGCTCTCCTTACAAGA
The DNA here is from genome assembly GCF_949786415.1 of Peromyscus eremicus. Lineage (NCBI taxonomy): Eukaryota > Metazoa > Chordata > Mammalia > Rodentia > Cricetidae > Peromyscus > Peromyscus eremicus. The sequence continues at coordinate 4,545 of NW_026737285.1, read as the reverse complement.
AACACACTCTGCTTTAGAGAAAAGAGCACTCTTCTACTCTACTGTGTTTACTATAGGGCCAGAACAGTGAGCTTGCTCAGAACAAAAGAACTGTGCTTCCTACACTCGGGCCATATCTAGTTCAACTCTGCTTAGGAAACTGACAAAAACAGTAGCTCCTCTTCAGTCCGATACACTGTACTTCCTGGGAACAGACGGGACTGCTATTTACACTGTGTATGGCTATTGGAGCACAATAGAGACTCGTCTTACCAGAAAACATCTCTTGCTCGTAGGACAAAAAACTGCATGTGACTCAACTCCATTTAGGACTGGGAAACAAACGCTAGCTCGCCTTACAAGAAACACACTCTGCTTTTGAGAAAAGAGCACTCTTCTACTCTACTGTGTTTCCTATGAGGTCCGAACAGTGAGCTTGCTCAGAACAAAAAAACCGTGTTTCCTACACACACCGCCATACCTAGTTCAATTCTGCTTAGGAACCTGACAAGAACAGTAGATCCTCTTCAGTCCAATACACTGTACTTGCTGGGAAAAGACGCCAGTGCTATTTGTCCTGTGTTTGGCAATGGCAGCGCAATAGTGACTCTTCTTACCAGAAAACAACTCTTGCTCGTAGGACCAGAATCTGCATGTGATTCAACTCCATTTAGGACTGGGAAACAAACACTAGCTCGCCTTACAAGAAACACACTCTGATTTTGAAAAAAGAGCACTCTTCTACTCTACTGTGTTTCCTATAGGGCCTGAACAGTGAGCTTGCTCAGAACAAAAGAACTGTGCTTTCTACACACACGGCCATAACTAGTTCAACTCTGCTTAGGAAACTGACAAGAACAGTAGCTCCTATTCAGTCCAATACACTGTACTTGCTGGGAACAGACGCGAGTGCTCTTTACACTGTGTATTGCATTTGGAGCGCAATAGTGACTCTTCTTACCAGAAAACAACTCTTGCTCGTAGGACCAAAAACTGCCTGTGACTCAACTCCATTTAGGACTGGGAAACAAACGAGAGCTCGCCTTACAAGAAACACACTCTGCTTTAGAGAAAAGAGCACTCTTCTACTCTACTGTGTTCCCTATGGGGTCCGAACAGTGAGCTTGCTCAGAACAAAAAAACTGTGCTTCCTACACACAAGGTCATATCTAGTTCAAGTCTGATTAGGAACCTGACAAGAACAGTTGATCCTCTTTCGTCCAATACACTGTACTTGCTTGGAAAAGACACCAGTGCTATTTGTCCTGTGTATGGCAATGGCAGCGCAATAGTGACTCTTCTTACCAGAAAACAACTCTTGCTTGTAGGACCAGAAACTGCATGTGATTCAACTCCATTTAGGACTGGGAAACAAACGATAGCTCGCCTTAAGAAACACACTCTGCTTTTGAGAAAAGAGCACTCTTGTACTCTACTGTGTTTCCGATGGGGTCCAAACAGTGAGCTTGCTCAGAACAAAAGAACTGTGCTTCCTAAACACGCCGGCCATATCTAGTTCAACTCTGCTTAGGAAACTGACTAAAACAGTAGCTCCTCTTCAGTCCGATACACTGTACTTGCTGGGAACAGACGCGAGTGCTATTTGCACTGTGTATGGCAATGGGAGCACAATAGAGACTTTCCTTACCAAAAAACAACTCTTGCTCGTAGGACCAGAAACTGCATGTGATTCAACTCCATATACGTCTGGGAAACAAATTCTAGCTCGCCTTACAAGAAACACAATCTGCTTTTGAGAAAAGAGCACTCTTCTACTCTACTGTGTTTCCTATAGGGCCAGAACAGTGAGCTTGCTCAGAACAAAAGAACTCTGCTTCCTACACACATGGCCATATCTAGTTCAACTCTGCTTAGGAACCTGACAAGAACAGTAGATCCTCTTCAGTCCAATACACTGTACATGCTGGGAACAGACGCGTGTGCTATATGCCCTTTGTATGACAATGGGAGCACAATAGTGACTCTTCTTACCAGAAAACAACTCTTGCTCCTAGGACCAGAAACTGCAAGTTATTCATCTCCATTTAGGAGTGGGAAACAAACACTAACTCGACTTACAAGAAACACACTCTAATTTAGAGAAAAAAGCACTCTTCTACTCTATTGTGTTTCCTAAGAGGTCCAAACAGTGAACTTGCTCAGAACAAAAGAACTGTGCTTCCTACACACACGGCCATATCTAGTTCAATTCTGCTTAGGAACCTGACAAGAACAGTAGATCCTCTTCAGTCCAATACACTGTACTGCTGGGAACAGACAACAGTGCTATTTGTCCTGTGTATGGCAATGGCAGCACAATAGTGACTCTTCTTACCATAAAACAACTCTTGCTCGTAGGACCAGAAACTGCATGTGATTCAACTCCATTTAGGACTGGGAAACAAACGCTAGCTCTCCTTACAAGAAACACACTCTGCTTTAGAGAAAAGAGCACTCTTCTACTCTACTGTGTTTACTATAGGGCCAGAACAGTGAGCTTGCTCAGAACAAAAGAACTGTGCTTCCTACACTCGGGCCATATCTAGTTCAACTCTGCTTAGGAAACTGACAAAAACAGTAGCTCCTCTTCAGTCCGATACACTGTACTTCCTGGGAACAGACGGGACTGCTATTTACACTGTGTATGGCTATTGGAGCACAATAGAGACTCGTCTTACCAGAAAACATCTCTTGCTCGTAGGACAAAAAACTGCATGTGACTCAACTCCATTTAGGACTGGGAAACAAACGCTAGCTCGCCTTACAAGAAACACACTCTGCTTTTGAGAAAATAGCACTCTTCTACTCTACTGTGTTTCCTATGAGGTCCGAACAGTGAGCTTGCTCAGAACAAAAAAACCGTGTTTCCTACACACACCGCCATACCTAGTTCAATTCTGCTTAGGAACCTGACAAGAACAGTAGATCCTCTTCAGTCCAATACACTGTACTTGCTGGGAACAGACGCCAGTGCTATTTGTCCTGTGTTTGGCAATGGCAGCGCAATAGTGACTCTTCTTACCAGAAAACAACTCTTGCTCGTAGGACCAGAATCTGCATGTGATTCAACTCCATTTAGGACTGGGAAACAAACACTAGCTCGCCTTACAAGAAACACACTCTGATTTTGAAAAAAGAGCACTCTTCTACTCTACTGTGTTTCCTATAGGGCCTGAACAGTGAGCTTGCTCAGAACAAAAGAACTGTGCTTTCTACACACACGGCCATAACTATTTCAACTCTGCTTAGGAAACTGACAAGAACAGTAGCTCCTATTCAGTCCAATACACTGTACTTGCTGGGAACAGACACGAGTGCTATTTGCACTGTGTATGGCAATATGAGCACAATAGTGACTTTCCTTACCAGAAAACAACTCTTGCTCATTGGACAGGAAACTGCCTGTGATTGAACAACATTTAGGACTAGGAAACAAATGCTAGCTTGCCTTACAAGAAACACACTCTGCATTAGAGAAAAGAGCACTCTTCTACTCTACTTTGTTTCCTATAGGGACAGAACAGTGATCTTGCTCAGAACAAAAGCACTGTGCTTCCTACACACACGGCCATATCTAGTTCAACTCTGCTTAGGAAACTGACAAGAACACTAGATCCTCTTCAGTCCAATACACTGTACATGCTGGGAACAGACGCCATTGCTATTTGCCCTGTGTATGAAAATAGGAGCACAATAGTGACTCTTCTTACCAGAAAACAACTCTTGCTCGTAGGACCAGAAACTGCATGTGATTCAACTCCATTTAGGACTGGGAAACAAATGCTAGCCCAGCTCGCCTTACAAGAAACACACTCTGCTTTTGAGAAAAGAGCACTCTTCTACTCTACTGTGTTTCCAATGGGGTCCATACAGTGAGCTTGCTCAGAACAAAAGAACTGTGCTTCCTACACACACGGATCATATCTAGTTCAACTCTGCTGAGGAAACTGACAAGAACAGTAGATCCTCTTCAGTCCAATACACTGTACATGCTGGGAAGAGACATGAGTGCTATTTGCCCTGTGTATGACAATGGGAGAACAATAGTGACTCTTCTTACCAAAAAACAACTCTTGCTCATAGTACCAGAAACTACATGTGATTCAACTCCATTTAGGACTGGGAAACAAATGCTAGCTTGGCTCGCCTTATCAGAAACACACTCTGCTTTTGAGAAAAGAGCACTCTTCTACTCTACTGTGTTTCCAATGGGGTCCAAACAGTGAGCTTGCTCAGAACAAAAGAACTGTGCTTCCTACACACACGGCCATATCTAATCAACTCTGCTTAGGAAACTGACAAGAACAGTAGCTCCTATTCAGTCCAATACACTGTACTTGCTGGGAACAGACGCGAGTGCTATTTGCACTGTGTATGGCAATATGAGCACAATAGTGGCTTTCCTTACCAGAAAACAACTCTTGCTCATTGGACCGGAAACTGCCTGTGATTGAACTCCATTTAGGACTAGGAATCAAACGCTAGCTCGCCTTACAAGAAACACACTCTGCTTTTGAGAAAAGAGCACTCTTCTACTCTACTGTGTTTCCTGTAGGGCCAGAACAG